>NC_091980.1:157242771-157340312 GCF_044704955.1 Pristiophorus japonicus | reverse complement strand
CCCTCGCGCGCGCTCTCTTTCCCCCCCCCCCTCCCCTCGCGCGCGCTCTCTTCCCCCCCCCCCCTCCCCTCGCGCGCGCTCTCTTCCCCCCCCCCCCCTCCCCTCGCGCGCGCTCTCTCCCCCCTCCCCTCCCCTCCCCTCGCGCGCGCTCTCTCCCCCCCCTCCCTCCCCTATTAAATTCTATAATAAATCCTTATTTATACTTATACAAATATTATACAAATAAATCCAACCTGAATAAACATTTATAAGCAAAGAAAAGATTAAATAAACCATCTTCCTACCTGTGTGAAAGTGCTTCAGCCAGGGAGAATGCTGCAGGAAGCCTCAACTTTTGAGGCAGCCGTTCGTTCCCGTGGGAGGGGAGATGGGGGGGAAGAAGAAGAGGAGGCAGCCGCCGTTCGTTCCCGCGGCGGGGGGGGGGGGGGGCCTGCCTCAACTTTGAGGCTTCCTGCAGCCTTCTCACTGCTGCAAGAAGCTGATGGCAATGTGCTTTTATTTAAAAAATGTTCAAAAATTAAACAGCTACAAAGAACTACAAAAATGACCGAGTGCCAATGTTTCCTTCACACTGCGCGTGCGCGAACGCTCCAACGCGCACGCGCAGGGTTGCCGGCAGGAAAAAAACTCATTTAAATGGCACCCGCCCCCTCCCACTTACAAAATCGGCTCGAGTGATAGCCTCCGCCCCCCTGAGCGCCGCACCAAGCAGACATGGAGCTGCAGGGCGCTCCAGAATCGCGCGTTTTTTTTTTTCGGCGCGAAAAACGGGCGCCCAGCTCGGAGGGGAGCCCATTTTTTATCGTGTGGAAACTTGGGGCCATGGCCTTGTCAGGGACTTGCTAGCCACAGAGAAGACGATAACCAAAACGTATGCAGTGCTTGTAATGATGATACAGGAACAGCTGAGGTCTAGAGAGCATCCTCACAGCCAAACACCGGTTCTACACACATCGGCGGCCTGAAGGCCAAGAAATCGCAAAATATGCTGCAGACCTTGGACGATTGGCTGCACTGTGTGATTTTGGCGACCACCTCACCGAAGCACTGAGGGACATCTTCGTTATTGGAATCTGCCACGAGGGCCTCCTCTCTGCGGACACCATGGTCACCCTACAGAAGACAATTAACGGCAGCCAGGCGTTCAAAGCCTCGACCTGTGATTCCAAGAGGATGATGACTCTTTTCTCCCCCCCCCCCCCCCCAAGGATTCCAACCCGGCAAATGCCGTGAACCGACTGTTGCCCTTTAGAGGCAAGACTGCTACGCCGAGTCCCGCAGCCCTGAGTCCACCATATGGGGTCAACCGGCCGGCCCCACGCTGGTGCTGTGGAGGAAATCACAGGGCCCACCAGTGTCGTTGCAAAGACTATACGTGCAAAGGCTGCAACGCGAAAGGCCATCTTTAGCGAATGTGTAAGAGAAATTTTACTCTCCGAGTCGCTGAAGAGTTGGCCGATCACCCGGGCTCCAGTGCTGATGAAGAGGAAGAGAGAGTCCAGGAGGCAGCTCAGCCCCAGGAAGAGGTGTACGGAGTGTTTACCTGCTCCACCGAGAGTTCTCAGTTGAAATCAACGGTGTCCCAGTCTCTCTGGACGTTGACACAGGGGCGAACCAATCGCTGATGAATCAGGCGGCCTTTGAGAAACTCTGGGACAATCCAATCGAACGACCTAAAATGCTCCCGATCCAGGTGATGCTGCTCATTTACGCAAACGACACCATTCCAGTCGTTGGCAGCGTGGATGTCCAGGTGTCCCATGGCGGCGTGATGCACAAGCTACCTTTTGTGGATCGTTGCTGGTGATGGTCCAACGCTTGCTAGGAAGAAGATGGATGAAACAAATCCAAATCTGTTGGATCTGGGAAAGCCTCCAGGCCCCGGCGATCGACTTCCTATGCGGCCCAAATTTGGATCCATCACAGCACCTGAAAATCCAACCGTCCAACTCGACTGCGCGGAGACAACACAGACCGCACAACCCAACAGCGAGATGATCCAACCCAAATGACCAGACCTCACCTTCCAGGCTCCAGTGGCAGGACTCCGGAGGAAGCAGAAGGTAACTTCCCTGTTTCCGTGGCAGAACCTGGGGAGAAAAGTATCTCTGCAGCCTACCTTGTGGTGAGAAAGAAAATGGCGCTCTAGATGAATGAAGTGTCTGAAGTCAAGATGGCCACGACCAGACCACGAGGGGCAGCGTTGAGAGAGAAACACGTGATTCCGAGCAGCGAACTGGATTGGGGTAAAGATTGCAAGGCCCTCTTAAAGGAGACCGGCAACCCAGCACAATTAAAGGGAAAGTACCATTCTTTGTACAGTGATGCCGGTGATACACATGTAAAAGTTGTAATTAACAACTGCAAGTATCTAAATGTAACTTTGAACAACGATGCCGGTAGTACACAGGGAAAAGATGTAATTGACATGCGAAGATGTAAAGACAACTTAACTATGTTGATTCGGGTGATTGCGGTCGGAGCCAATGTATCATGACTGTAAATGAAGAAATGATGTGCGATGCCGGGTTCTACATGTACGCCGACAAAACCAAAGGCAACCTCCTGTCTGAAGCACCCAGGTCCAGTGGGCTACCTGATTGGTCCCAGAGGCACAGGCTACACAATGTGATGCCCCAGAGAGTGTGGCCACACACACAGGGAGCATACCCACTGCAGGGCCAGCGATCAGCGGATGGCAAAGGCACCACTACTGGCACCCTGCCCCAGATCGGCCCCACCTCTTTGGCCACCAGGGCCAGTACCGGGAGCAAGAGGCCAGTGCCCTCCAGCCCTCCCGATGGGACCTGGGATGACCAGGCTCCCACTACCGCTGAAGGGCAGCAGGGAGATACTGCAACCCTCAAAGGAGGACAGGGAGGCCACATATTCCTGTGGCTCTGTCAACCACACGGCAACGGCAAAGGCCCTGAGACTCACCCAGCTGGCAGGGGGCACAGCGCTGCCATCAGACAACCTGGACACAGTCCGGTTATTCTGGAACTAGCGTTCTCAACCACCTGCACCTACATCCCAGGGCAAGACTAACACCACGTATGTATCTTACTGGTAAAATGTACTTGTTCCACTGCTGCTAAACCCAAACAGTGATGTAACTAATCCTATTTCTTTTCTCTGTACATGTATGCACATGCAGATTTTGAGCCACACACATGGTCTATGAATGGCGGGGGAGTGGGGGGCCGGGAATGGATGTATGTAGCCATGGACACACGTGGATCACACCCAGAGCACCCACAAACCCCACTGCAACCTCCAACCGTCTACTGCTGACCATTTCCAAATGTTGTGGCAATAAGGACTTGGGGGTCTACAGGGAGAGAGCTATTCCCAAGCACAGACGAGGTGCAAGCGCTTTGGGCACTCAAGTAGAGGGCCAGAGCACACAGTGCAAAGACCAGTGGCACAAGACTTGGGGGGGCGGGGGGGGAGAGGGAGGAGGAGTGGTGATGTGTATGTATAATATAAGTATATACCCTGTACACTCAATGTACAGTTACATAAGGCCACTGAATGTATCTTTGCACTGTGTACACTATGCCTGTACCACCAGAGGGTACAACTGGTGGAGACTTAGGTCACATACACTGCAGGTAACCAAGTATAAAAGGAAGCTCACCCTACTGTACCCTCATTCAGGAGCTGCAATAAATGGACTAAGGTCACAACAGTTCAAGTGCAATACCTTACCTCGAAGTCATTACTAGAGTGCTTACAGACACAATACTAAGTGCAATTCGTTAATCTAGATTATGAATAACAGTGGTCCCAGCACTGATCCTTGTGGGATACCACTTTCTACCTTCATCCAATCTGAATAACTACCCTTTACCTCTTTCTACTCTTTGCTTTCTATTTTTTAAGCCAATTTGCAATCCATTGAGCTATTTGTCCCCTGACTCCACATGCCCTAACCTTTGTCATGAGCCTACCATGTGGTCCCTTATCGAAGGCCTTTTGAAAATCCAAGTATATGACATCTTCTGCATTAGCCTTGTCTATTCTTTCCGTTACCTCTTCAAAGAATTCTGTCAGGTTAGTTAAGCATGACATAGCCTTTCGGAATCCAGTGCTGACTCTTTTTTTTTTTAATTACATTTTCTTCTACATGCTCTTCCATCACTTCTTTTAGTATTGATTGATCTTTCCTATCACTAATGTTAAGCTGATTGGTCAGTAGTTCCCAGGTTTCGTTCTATCTATTTTTTAAAAAAAGATATAGGAACAACATTAGCTGTCCGCCAGTTATCCGGTTCTGGGGTTTTATCCTCTTTTAGTTTTGCTAATTTTTCGGTTATTTTCTCTCAGTTCCAACTGTATTCATATTCTTTTGAAGCTCTTTTTTAAGATGATCCTCCTGTGTCGGACATGTTAACAACACAGTTTAACAGGATTCCATCTTTTGAGTGACCTTTTGGAGCAAATACGGGACTAATTTTTGGGGGTGGTGGCAGTTTGGTCCAGAGTTTAAGTATTCCTTGACCGCCATTAAATGTCGCATGTAAAGCTATCGCTGAACTCTGGAATGGACATAGCCTAAGTCACAAATGACATTTTCTGTAATTGTTAATGTGGTACATTATCCCTTTTCATCCTCCTTGACCTCTAGCCTTTGACACAATTGACTACACCATCCTCCTCTAACACCTCCTCTCCGTTATCCACCTGGGTGGGACTGACCTCATTTTGTTCCACTGATACCTATCTGATTGTAGCCAGGACATCTCCCACAGCGGCTTCTTTCTCCACTTCTGAGCTGTTCCTTCCAGGGCCTCCCAAGGTTGGCCCCTTCATCTACATACTGTCCCATGGCGGCGACATCTGCAGATGTGGAGGCTTCTACATGTGCAGTGACACGACTCTATCTCTCTTCCACCCCCCTCGACCACCCCCCCCTCTCATGCCTCTGGGACATCAGACTGCTTGTCCAATACAGTCTTAAATAAAGTGCAGCTTCCTCCAACTAAACATTAGGAGGAACAAAACCATCATCTTTGACTACCACCATAAGCTATGTACTCTCTGTAGCCATTGTCCTGATCGTAACCTTGGCTTCCTATTTGATCTCGAGTTGAAGTTCTGACCCCATATCCCCTCTTATGGCCCTGAAATTCTGGCCTTACCGGATCTGTACAGAATTTTTTGGCGCGCAATGCGCATGCGCCGAAAACCGGCTTTTCCGATCGGTCAAGATTTCTCTTGATCAATCCTCCGCATCCCCGGGAGAAGGACATTCGCGCGGGCGCGATTGGGCTATTTGCCCATCCCTTGCCCAGCGAATGTCCTTCAAACCTTTACGCCTGGCGGCGCATGCGGTACTGAAGGGGCCTGATGAGGTAGACGCAGAGAGGATGTTTCCGCTTTCCACTCGTGGAGGAATCTAGAATTAGGGAACATGGAACATCAGGCAATTTAGTGTTAGCAGTGTTGGAACTATACGCTGAGATTAGTTTTATGATTTATGGTTTAAACAGGCAGTTGAAAATTAGTTAGAAACCCAGAAAAATAACTTTATGGGGAAAATAACAGCTTGGAATATTTATTCCTGTGTCACAAATAGCAATAAAATATCAAAGAAAACAGAAATATGATCCCTCCCAGATGTTTTCCTTTGTCAGCCTCCTAGGAAATCTGTGCAAAGCAGCCATTTTGGAGCTTGATTTGTGCATGGATACCAACACAAACTGACCTGACATTTCCAGGATAATTACACTGCTAATCAACAAGGACTGAGTTGACCTGTCGTTTGCCACTGTCAGTGCAGTGATGCTTTTAAAGTGTTTCCTGTGCATCTGGTCTTTGCTTTATTTGAGACATAACAGTAATTGCAATGTGACTGAGTACTGTAGACTTGAGTAAGTGTGACCTTAGTCTCTATGACTCGAGTGCTGGCAGAACATGGGAGGCCTGCTTATATGCAGTGCTCCCACGGGATGCTGGGATCCCTTTGGACTCCAACAGACGCGCCCTCTGGTGACGGTAGAATGCTGGTTACAAGGTGTTGCATACATATCACCACCCCCCCCCCCAAAAGTCAATAGTATACTTATTTACAGGGTGAGACGATCTGAGGCTTTCTGCTCCCTAGTCGATCGTCTCAGTACAAACACCGCAGTTTGGTTTGGTCCAAATGCTTTCTGCAAGTTAGTCCATTTGCAAGTGAATGGACTAACTTGCAATGATCATGGAGATCAGGGTGGACTAGCGAGAGCCTTGTTTTGAGGGCTCTTTTCATGAGCAGTTTGGCAGGGGGAACCCCGGTGAGCGAGTAGGGTCTTTTGCAGTAGCGGAGCAGGACTCTGGACAGGCGGGTCTGCAGGGAGCCTTCCGACAATTGTTTCTAGCTTTGCTTGATGGTTTGCACTGCCCGTTCTGCCTGGCCGTTAGATGCGGGCTTGAACGAGGCAGATGTGACGTGCTTGATCCCGTTGAGGGTCTTGAATTCAGTGCTGGTGAAGCATGGCCCATTGTCGCTGAAAAGAACATCAGGCAGGCCGTGCGCGGCAAATGTAGGCTTTCGATGGTGGCAGTGGACTTGCTTTACAGCCATTATTACACACTCAATCCTCTTTGAATAAGCATCCACAACAACCAAAAACATTTTGCCTAGAAACGGGCCAGTGAAGTCAACGTGGATCCTAGACTACGGCTTGGAGGGCCATGACCACAAACTTAGTGGTGCCTCCCTGGGTGAATTGCTCAGTTGAGAGCAAGTGTTGCATTGGCGCACGCAAGACTCCAAATCTGAGTCGATGCTGGGCCACCACACGTGGGATCTTGCTATAGCTTTCATCATTATTATGCCTGGGTGGGTACTGTGCAGGTTGCGTATGAACGTTTCCCTGCCTTTCTTGGGCAAAACCACGCGATTACCCCACAAAAGACAATCCGCCTGTATGGACATTTCGTCTTTGCGCCGCTGGAAAGGCTTGATCTCTTGCATCTCCGCTGGGACACAGTTTTTTTTTAACAGGGGACAGTAAAGGATCCTGGCTGGTCCAGGTTCTGATCTGGCGGGCCGTAACAGGTGACTCTTCGTTTTCAAATGCATTCATCACTAAGAGCAAGTCTGCAGGCTGTGTCATTTGCACCCCGGTAGTGGGCAATGGCAGCCGACAGAGCGTCAGCGCAGTTCTTTGTGCCTGGCCTGTGGCAAATTACATAGTCATATGCAGACAGCAGGAGCGCCCATCTTTGGATGCGAGCAGAGGCATTGGTATTAATACCTTTGCTCTCTCTGAGAATAGCGATATGAGCAGCTTATGGTCAGTTTCTAACTCTAACTTAAGCCCAAACAGATACTGGTACATTTTTTTTCATCCCGTAAATGCATGCCAGAGCTTCTTTTTCAATCATACTCTAGGCCCTTTTGGTCTTGGACAAACTCCTGGACGCATAAGCGACCGGTTGCAATGTTCCCGATTCGTTTGCTGCTTGTAACGCACACCCGACCCCGTATGAAGACGCATCGCAAGCTAGCACTGAACGTTTACATGAGTCATACAGAACAAGTAGTTTGTTGAACATAACAGATTTCTGGCTTCTCAAAAGCAGTCTCTTGCGATTTTCCCCATACCCAGTCATCTCCTTTGCGTAGCAACACATGTAGAGGTTCTAGCAAGGTGCTTAACCTGGGCAGGAAATTACCAAAATAATTGGAGTCCCAGGAACGACCGCAGCTCTGTCACGTTCTGTGGTTTCGGAGCGTTCTTGATGGCCTCCGGTCTTGGCGTCGGTGGGTCTGATACTGTCTGCCGCGATTCTTCTCCCTAACAACACGACCTCTGGCGCCAGGAAAACACACTTCGAACGTTTCAACCTGAATCCCACACGATCTAGCCGTCTTATAACCTCTTTCAGGTTCTACAAGTGTTCGATGGTGTCCCGACCTGTCGTCAATATGTCGTCCTGGAAAACCATGGTCCGCAGAACCGACTTTAGCAGACTCTCCATGTTCCTTTTGGAAAAATAGCTGCAGCCGATCGAATTCCAAGCGGGCATTTATTGTAGATGAACAGACCTTTGTGTGTGTGTTGATGCAGATGAGGCCTTTCGAAGATTCCGCTAGCTCCTGCGATATGCAGGCCGAGGTCAGGTCCAACTCTGAATGTCTTCCCTCCTGCCAGCGTCGCAATAGGTCTTCTGCCTTGGGTAGTGGGTATTGGTTCTGCAGTGAAAAATGGTTAATTGTTACTTTATCGTCCCCACAAATTCTGACCATGCTATCTCCCTTGAGAACCGGAACAATCGGACTGGCCCACTCGTTGAACTCAACCGGCGCGATGATTCCCTCTTGTTGCAGCCTGTCCAGCTTGATCTCCACTTTCACGTGTAAGTTCTCAGCTTGGTATGAATAGGGCTCAGCTTTGGGCCTTTGTGCCTTGTTGCACCACAGCCTCGAAGGCCTTTTTGCTCACGATAGACTGACTCACACCCATGTCCAATTCCATGGATACTGGGATTCCGTTCAGTTCAACTTTTAACATGATCGGTGGACATTTCGTGGTGAAGGTGTGTACCCCGTACACTTCTGCCTCCTCTGCTAGAGTCTCTAGTTCAATTTGATCCACCATGGATCGGTCTTACTCTGCAATGTGGTGGTTTGCAGCTCATCTGCACATTCGCTGGAGGTGTCCCATTGTTCCACAGCCTTTGCACGCATAAAGCGGCATTGATGGGCTCAATGATCAACTCCGCAGCGCCAGCAAGGTGTTAACTGCCTCACATTCACACTTGATGGATTCTCAGCCATCTGAGGTCGTGCAGCTGCAGGTGTGTACGTTCTGTCATGTACATTCCTGCTTGAAAGCGACATTACTTTGCATACAGTACTTGCCGATGCATCTTTATGCTGCAAATTTGTTTGGTGTTATCGCTGGTGGACATAAATGCCTGGGCTATCGTTACGGCTTTGCTCAGGTTCGGTGTTTCAACAGTGAATAGTTTGCGAAGGATAACCTCATGGCCAATGCCAAGCACAAAAAAGTCTCTTAGCATTTACTCCAGGAATCCACTGAATTCGCAATGTCCAGCAACGCGCCTTAGTTCGGCGACGTAGCTTGCCACTTCCTGGCCTTCAGACCATTGACATGTATAAAATCGATACCATGCCATCAGAACGCTCTCCTTCGGATTTAGGTGCTCCCTGACCAGCTTACACAGTTCTTCATACGATTTGGTTGTTGGTTTCACCGGAGCAAGAAGATTCTTCGAGGCCATAGGTTGTTGCCCCGCAGACGGTGAGGAGGATCGCCCTTCGTTTGGCAGCATTCTCATTCCCTTTCAGCTCGTTGACCGTGAAGTATTGGTCGAGTCACTCCAAGAAGGCTTCCCAATCGTCACCTTCTGAGAATTTCTCCAGGATACCAACAGTTCTTTGCATTTTCGCATGATGGTTCGTTATCTATTACTCGTTGCCGGTTGTTTTGTCTCAAATAAATAAAGAAATGTGACTGAGTACTGTAGATTTGAGTAAGTGTGACCTTAGTCTCGTTATTCTGACTCCAGAGTGCTGGCACAGCATGGGAGGCCTGCTTATACGCTGGGATCCCCTGGGACTCTAACAGATGCGTCCTCTGGTGGCGGTAGAATGCTGGTTACAAGGTGTTGCATACATAACAATTACTCTACCTCATTTTGTTCTGTCTCTCAAACCACCTTGGTGGTGAAATGATTATTTCTGTTGGATTTTACTACTTTTATATGTAATATAAGGTTGACAGTTTCTCAAAGACACAAAATCAAAATACTGTGGATGCTAGAAATCTAAAATTAAAAACAGAAAATGCTGGAAATACTCAGGTCGGGCAGCATCTCTGGAGAGAGAAACAGAGTTAACCTTTCAGGTTGATCATTCATCAGAGCTCAAAGGGCTGGATTTTGGTTGCTTAACGTTCCATTGAGCGTAAGAGGTTACCGATCGGGAGCGCAGCGTTTTGCACCCCGACCGAAAATTCATTAGAGGCTCACTGGGGGTGCAACCCAGTAGCGCCTGGCTGCTGACCATCAGTGCGATCATGACATGTTCCTGGTGAAATGCCTACACTTGCACCCCGGTTGGAAAATTAGTTGCAGCCGCCAAAAACGTCTGGAAAGACAGTCGGTCTAGGCTTAAAGAGTAGTTAACTGGTGGCTACTTAAAGGGATGAAGCGCTTCCGTCGGGGGTCACAGTCAGTGCAACGTTTACACACAGCACGGTGAGTGAGCCTCTGAGTTTGCAGCGGCAGATAGAAATAAGAGTTCAGCTGAATGCTTTTGAAGACTTTAATGGGTACATTACTTTGCCACATCTTTAAGACTCGGTTGTTCCCGGGGTCTGACTTGGAGTTTTGCGCATGTGCAATGGGTCTGCCAAATTTACCGACCAAACCTTCGTTATCGCGCCCACCCCCCCCCCCCCCCCCAGCTGTAGTGTGCAACAGCTGATTTAGCGCCCCTGTCAGTTCCTCGCCCAATTCTGAGGAATTTCTGGGCAGAGGACACAAACTTTTTCAAGGCGATAAAATTGCCGCTCTGCCTGCGTTATCACCCCAAATGAGGCGCGACCGAATTTCCACCCCAATGTGTCTCAGTGATGCACTACTTAGCTGGAGTATTGTGCATGGTTCAGGTTGCAATACTGTAGTGAGGTTATCCAGTTATTGGAGGCAGTGCAGAGAAGGTCAAGCAAACTGATATCCACTTTAAGACCTCTGCAATAAGGAGAGTAAAAAAACCAGGGCTTGTTCATTATGGTGAAAAGGAGGCTCGGGAAATATTCATGTATTCAACATTATAAAATGCACCCCAATCCACTGAATGCCAGGGAGAGTAGAACCAAGAAACATTGACTGAAACTTAGTGAAGGTAGCGTGGAAAATTTTAACGGGAAAATTGAATTGATATTTGAGGGAAAAGACAATTTCAGAAGTATAAGTTGAACCTCCCTTATCCGGAACTCCTTCGTCCGGCACCATTCCCGGACACTGGGTGGTGCATGCGCAGAACTCCGACATGAACAAATTGAAGTCCTTCCTCGCCGCCGACTCCCGCAATCACTGGCCTGACCCCGCAATCCACCGCCCCCTCTCCCCATGATCCACCGCCCCTTCCCCCCACGATCTCTCTGCCGCACTCCAAGCCATCCAGCCCCGATATCCCCTTGCTCAGTACCTGTACCATCCAATTTAACGTGACCACGAGGCAAAATCCCGTATCTGGCGCGGGCCAGGTCCTGAGGGTGCTGGATAAGAGGGGTTCAACCTGTGTTACTTATTGGATTTGGCCAGATGGACTGCAGCCTTTTCTGGTCCTGCACTTCCTTCGTTCCCATCTTAACAACAGTATTTCATATTTTTACATAAAACTTCATGTCTCCTGAAGTAAGGGTGTTTCAAAGTGAATTCTAACTTCATCCGCCAAACTGGAATGCCCATCCATGCAGGGGGACAGTTAAATTGGGAATTTCACAAGCATTTGCTAACCTGCCATGTGTAAGGATACAAGGTGCTTGTGGCCATTTTGGTTAATTGATTGTGGTGAGCTTTAATTGGTCATCTTTTCTCTGGCCCTCAATTAAAAAGAGAATTTGAAATGTAATAAGTTGTCTGTCTCTCTGGGACAAATGATTGCACTCATTTTGAACTTCTGCTAATTACATTTCTTTCTGCAAAGTATTTCACTTGGGGTTGGATTTATCCTCTTGCATCTTTAGATAATTGTAGCATGTGTTTGCAGTATGAGACAGAAAGGGCTGATAATATCTGTAGCAGACTCAGTACTGCAGTGATGTTTTACAATATTGAGACTATCCATTTGATTATTTTTCATAGTGGCAATTGGCACTCTGATCATTAGTTCAACGCTTAGATTTAAAACCTGATCAAAATACTGCTATAACATCTACATTTCAGGCATTCTTTGAACATCTATACTCATTAACAGATGGTATTAAGAAGCAGACTGTGAACTGAAACCTGTCTTTTATTCGCTATGGTGTGTTTTTAAAAAAAAAACATGTATTTATTCTCTGGATGTGGGCGTCATTGGAAGGCAGCATTTATTGCCCATTCCTAGTTGCACTTGAGAAGGTGGATGTGAACCGCTGCCTTGAACCTCTGAAGTCTGAGGTGAAGGTAATCCCACAGTGTTAGGAAGGGATTTCCAGGATATAGACCCATCGATGTTGAAGGAACATCAATATATTCCTAAGTCAGAATGATGTGTGACTTGGAGGTGGTGGTATTCCCATGCATCTGCTGCCCTTGCCCTTCACTGGTTTGGGAGGTGCTGTCGAAGAATTCTTGGCGAGTTGCTGCAGCGCATTTTGTAGATGGTAAACACTGCAGCCATGGTACACCGCTGGTGGAGGGAGTGAATGTTTAAAGTGATTGATGGAGGTGCCCAATGCTTTGCCTTGGATAGTGTCGAGCTTCTTGAGTGTTGTTGGAGCTGCAGTCATCCAGGCAAGTGGAGAGTATTCCATCACACTGCTGACTATTCTGGGTCACTCACCTCAGGATACCTAGCCTCTGACCACCTCTTGCAGCCACAGTATGTATGGCAGGTTCAGTTAAGTTTCTGGTCAATGGTGACCCCCCAGTGTGTTGATGCCTGGATGTTGTTCAGTTCTTTCTGTATGCGGGCACGGGCTGCTTCATTATATGAGGATTTACAAACAGAACACACTGCAATTGTCAGCGAAAATCCCCACTTCTGACCTTATGATGAGGGAAGCAGCTGAAGATGGTTGGGCCTAGGAAGCTGCCCTGAGGAACTCCTGCGGCGATGTCCTGGGGCTGAGATGATTGACTTCCCACAACCACAGCCATCTTCCTTTGTGGTAGCTATGACTCCAGGCAGTGGAGAATTCCTCCTCTCCCCACGCCCCCTCTCTTTCCCCCCCCCCACCCCCCGGCGATTCCCATTCACTTCACTTTTACTAGGGCTCCTTGGTGCCACACTGTCAAATGTTGCCTTCATGTTGAGGGTAGTCACTCTTGCCTCACCTCTGGAATTCAGTTCTTTTGTCCACGTTAGGCCACGAGGCTGTAATGAGGTCTGGAGCAAAGTGGTCCTGGCGGAACCCAAACTGAGCATTGGTGACTAAGTTCATGGAGCATCCTCCTCCTGTTAGTTGTTTAATTCTCCACCATCATTCACGACTGGATGTTGCAGGGCTTTGTTCTGATCCGTTGGTTGTACAATTGCTTATCTCTGCCTATAGCATGCTGTTTCTACCATTTAGCATGTATGTAGTCCTGTGCTGGAGCTTCAAGTTGACACCTCATTTTCAGGTATTTTTGGTGCTACTCCTGGCATGCTCTTCTACACTCTTCATTGAACTCTGGTTGGTCACCTGGCAATGGTAGAGAGGGATATGCCGGGCCATGAGGTTACAGATTGTGCTGCTGCTGATGTCCCACAGCCCCTCGTGGATGCCCAGTTTTGAGCTGCTAGATCTGCTCTGAAACTGTCCCATTTAGCACGGTGGTAGTGCCAAACAACATGATGGAGAATATCCTCAATGTGAAGACAGGACTTTTGTCTCAAGGACTGCGCAATGGTCACTCCTACCAATAGTGTCATTGACAGATGCATCTGCGACAGGTAGATTAGTGAGAATGCAGCCAAGTAGATTTTTCCCTCGTGTTGCTTCTCACGACCACCTGCAAGCCCAATCTGGCAGCCATGTCCTTGGTGAACCAGCTCAAGTTTGCAGATGACACTAAACTGGGTGGCGGTGTGAGCTGTGAGGAGGACGCCAAGAGGCTGCAGGGTGATTTGGACGGGTTAGGCGAGCGGGCAAATACATGGCAGATGCAGTATAATGTGAATAAATGTGAGGTTATCCACTTTGGGGGCAAAAACACGAAGGCAGAATATTATCTGAATGGTGGCAGATTAGGAAAAGGGGAGGTGCAGCGAGACCTGGGTGTCATGATTCATCAGTCATTGAAGGTTGGCATGCAGGTACAGCAGGCGGTGAAGAAGGCAAATGGTATGTTGGCCTTCATAGCTAGGGGATTTGAATATAGGAGCAGGGAGATCTTACTGCAGTTAGTTATACAGGGCCTTGGTGAGGCCTCGCCTGGAATATTGTGTTCAGTTTTGGTCTCCTAATCTGAGGAAGGACGTTCTTGTTATTGGGAGTACAGCGAAGGTTCACCAGACTGATTCCTGGGATGGCAGGACTGATATATGAGGAGAGACTGGATCGACTGGGCCTGTATTCACTGGAGTTTAGAAGGATGAGAGGGGATCTCATAGAAACATATACAATTCTGATGGGACTGGACAGGTTAGATGCTGGAAGAATGTTCCCGATGTTGGGGAAGTCCAGAACCAGGGGACATAGTCTTAGGATAATGGTTAGGCTATTTAGGACTGAGATGAGGAGGAACTTCTTCACTGAGAGTTGTTAACCTGTGGAATTCCCTACTGCAGAGAGTTGTTGATGCCAGTTCATTGGATATATTCAAGAGGGCGTTAGATATGGCCCTTATGGCTAAAGGGATCAAGGGGTATGGAGAGAAAGCAGGAACGGGGTACTGAAGGAATGATCAGCCATGATCTTATTGAATGGTGGTGCAGGCTCGAAGGGCCGGATGGCCTTCTGCACCTATTTTCTATGTTTCTATGTTTTACGGCAATCCAATTGGTTCATGGTCACCATTACTGATGTTAGCTTTTTATTCCCGATTTATTTAATTTAAAAAAATAAACTGAATTCATATTCACAAATGCCATGGTGGGATTGAAACTCTCCAGATTATTAGTCCAGTCCAGTAACATAGCCACTTCACATGTTTGAGTTAGTGTAGCCTAGATCTAACAATTAATGCTGAATTGTAAATTGCTTACTGGTGTATACACAAGATGGCCATGACATCTCCTCCAATCATTTTGAATAATACAAAATACAACACCACTGGATTGTTTACAGGCTAATGTACTGTTTTGAGTTTATTTTCAAATAAAATGATAATTGGAAGCAAAAAAACACAATCCAGTTACTAAACAGCACAATACTTGAGTAAACTGGAATTGGTCCGCAAGGGACACTTGTATCCATTCCAAAAGCTGCTGCTTGTAGTCTCTTGGCATGTAATGTTCCTTTGGACAAAACTGCTGGACTTCTCTTTCCATGCCCATAGGCGTTTAACTGAGGTATTACAAGTGGAATATGTGAGTCACAACCTCAATCATTGAATTGAAAAGATCATAGTTGGGATAGTCTATGGTAATTCAGTGGGGCGTTACCAGGAGAAGACGTCTTTGTAATGATTTTCAATCATACAATCCTGCAATCAAGATCACTAAAGCAGATTATCTGGTCATTATCCCATTGCTGTTTGTAGAGTCTTGTTGTGTGCCAATTCGCTGCCGCGTTTCCTTGCGTTACAACAGTGACTAAACTTCAGAAGTATTTCATTAGTTGCGAAGCATATTGAGACGTCCTGGATTGTGAAAGTCTCCCTCGCTCCCAGGCTCAACTTTCAGTTCTATTTAGCTGCATTTTCACAACTCCATACCTAAAATGACTGACTAGAGAGAGCTTTTTATGAGCTGCTGCTTGTGTGGCTGTTTAGTGAGGATACTGTACCCCAGAACTTTGGCTTCCTTGTCAACTACAAGAAGTCTAATCTCGATCCAAAGTAGTTGCATTGGTTTGGACTTTACTGAGAAAATCCTTGCTCCAGGATCAATTCGGCACCCTTTTAATGGTGGGTGTCTCCCTTCGCAAGGGGTCAAATTTCTTAGTGGAATATTATCACTGTATTCTATCAGATGGCCTAGGCATCTTTGTCATGCTCAAATAAAAACAAAAAATGCTGGAAATACTTGTTTGGCAGCATTTGTGGAGAGAGAAACAGTTAACATTTCAGGTTGATGACCTTTCGTTCGAACTGCTGAAAGGTTATCACATGAAACGTTAACTCTAGTTTTTCTCTCCACAGATGCAGCTTTACCTGCTGAGTATTTCCAGTATTTTCTGTTTCTATTTCAGATTTCCAGCATCTCAGTATCTTTCTTTTGTCATACTCCGTTCTTTTGTGTGCCTATTTGTGGATGTGCTACTACAGCTGTTGCTTCCTCCGCTGCCTCTTGTACTAGACATCTTCCTGGATCAGTGGGGAGCATAAATCCACTGCTTAGTGGAGGTAGACTATTGGTGGTAGTAGTGATTATCCTGGCATATCAACAGCTTTGAACCCTGAGTGATACATCTGGCGGTACGACAACTCCAAACTGGTTCAGGGAAAGTTGGTACATCTCTGGACAGATGGCATGACTGTCATCCAATACTCGATGAAATAGTTTGAGACTCATTCTCGGTCCCTCCATTTAGGAATGATCTGTCTGATCCACTGGGCAACACTCAGCACATCGTGTAGCAGCATAGACAGCGCTGAAACCGATACTTCAAGCCTGGCAATTCATACCATTACATAGCATTTCACAGCACAGAAACACGCCATTTGACTCACTGGTGTTTATGTTGCACACGAGTCTCCTCCCATCCTACGTCATCCAAATGAGTGTAAGATCAAATGTCCCCTGAACATTTTATGGTGTTGCCCAACAATACACCCTTTCACGTCGCCGGACATTCGGATTTCCTTTTTTCTGATCAAGCTCTGCAGATTAGATGGTTTTGAAGTTTCTGTGTACTTTTCCTCCATTACTCTGTTATAAATCTTAGAGTGGAGAAGTGAACATAATTCTGGTAGCAACTTTTTGACATTGCAAAGAATGGATCTTATACATCTCAGCGTTGAATAGTGCCTGCCTAAACTCTTCACTCTGCTCAACTGCCTGACCAAGCTTGCATTCCCACCCAGCAGGCATCTGGTTATTGGCTTGGCTGTTGAAAGGGAAACCTAGATTTAGTCTCTGAGTCAGAAGGTTGTGGATTCAAGTCCCACTCCAGGGACTTGAGCGCCAAAAAATCTAGGCTGACACTCCAGTGCAGTGCTGAAGGAGTAGTCATCATCGTCGGCAATCCCTCAGAATCGAGGAAGACTTGCTTCCACTCCTGAAGTGAGTTCTTTGGTGGCTGAACAATCCAATACGAGAGCCACAGACTCTGTCACAAATGGGACAGATATTCGCCGAGGGAAGGGGTGGGTGGGACTGGTTTTCCGCACGCTCATTCTGCTGCCTGCGCTTGACCTCTTCACGTGCTCGGCGTTGATATTCGAAGAGCTCAATGCCCTCCCGGATGCACTTTCTCCACCTAGGGCGGTCTTCGGCCAAGGACTTCCAGATGTCAGTGGTAATGTCGCATTTTATCAGGGAGGCTTTGAGGGTGTCCTTGTAACATTTCCGCTGCCCGCCTTTGGCTCGTTTGCCATGAAGGAGCATTTGCTTAGGGAGACTCTTGTCTGGCATGCGAATTATGTGACCTGTCCAGCGGAGCTGAGAGTGTGGTCAGTGCTTCAATGCTGGGTATGTTAGCCTGGATGAGGACACTGATGTTGGTGCGCCTGTCCTCCCAGGGGATTTGCAGGATCTTGCGGAGACATCGTTGGTGATATAGCTCCAGCGACTTGAGGTCTATTCTGCACATCGTCCATGCCTCTGATCCATACAGGAGGACGGGTATTACTACAGCCCTGTAGACCATGAGCTTGGTGGTAGATTTTAGGGCCTGGTCTTCGAGCACTCTTTTCCTCAGGTGGCCGAAGGCTGCACAGCTGCACTGTCGGGTGCCGTCTTTCGGTCTGCTCTCGTGGACGTAAAAGATCCCATGGTACTATTTCGAAGAAGAGCAGGGGAGTTATGCCCAGTATCCTGGCCAATATTTATCCCTCAATCAACATCATAAAAACATCTAGTGATTATCACATTGCTGTTTGTGGGAGCTTGCTTGTATGCAAATTGGCTGCTCCGATTCCTACATTACAACAGTGACGACACTGCAAAAGTACTTAATTGACTGTAAAGCACTTTTTGAGACATCTGGTGGTTGTGAAAGGCGCTATATAAATCCAACTCTTTCTTTCTTTTAACATTGTTAATATTGACCTACCACGAATAATGTCTACACTGGTTCGACCTCCAAAATCCGGAAACCTTGTCCCGAATCCGGAAACGCCTGGGCTGAGGTTTAGGTATTTCCGGATTTTGAAACCCTTCGGGGGGGGGGGGAAAACACCCGAGGAAAAACTTGTGTTGCAGCTCCAAGGACAGCGATAAGTATGAAGACCCGCAAAAAAAGTAAGTTAAAGTTTTTATTCATTCTTTTGCAGCAATTCGATAGTTAAGCGTCTTGTGAATGTTTTGCAATTTAAAAAAAAATTCTTTAATTTAAAAAAAAATGTGTTTTGCAATTTATTTTGTGTATTTCCCCCGCCCCCTCCCACCCTTCCAAGGCCCAACTCGCAGTGGTAATCGGCCTCGGAGTAAAGTTGGCGAGGACAATCCGCGGTTTCTGCTGGTTTTTACCGCTGGGCCTTTAATAAATAGTGGAGTGATAAGTGGTATCTTTGGCACAAAATACCGCCATTGCCCTTTTTTAAAAAAAAAGTCTGGATTTTGGAACATTTTCCGGATTTCGGACGACTCCGCCACGGATCAGCACGATGTGCGAATTTTGGAAAGTTTGAAACTCCGGATTTGGAGGTCGAACCTGAAGTGAAAAGGTTTGTCCAATGTGTATATTTTCTCCCTCGCATGCGTCATACTATACAGTATAGAATATGTTCAACACCTTGACTTGTGTCTGAAACCCAGTTGAATATGTGTGCATCTTTCTGAAATTTGAGTTTTCTTTGATCCTCTGAAGTTAGGTTTATTAAGATAATATCTTGATATATCTCCATGAATGTTGAATCCTAAAAGACAATTGCTCACCAAAGTGGGTCCAACTTTATGCAACCTCCATTCAAATCTCTTGGCATATGGAGCCTAAAGTTTCTTTCAGGAAACCGTTCATTGCATCTCTGGTTTCAGTTTGCACATTTAGATCACATTCTGCATCCTGCTCAGGTAGTTTTCAAGAATTACCCAGATTTCCTGCCAAAGATAATTCCCATTTTCATTCCTTTTAATTACCCCTGACATCCGTATGACAGCACTGTGACTTTGTACTAAGCCAGTTCACCAGGTATGCTAACTGTTTGTTACGTATGGTTCCAAATGTCCTGTTTCGAAAGACAGGTTTGTAAAATGGTTAGTAGCATGTATATTCTCTCGTTTTTTTTTTTGGCATGAAGCCTAGTGGTTCATTAAAAGAACATTCAACCTGTTCTGTTGGCTGCTTGTTGAGCAGCATAGCAACAAACTTCAATTCATAGTATATGCAAAGCCACCACATGAAATAATCAGCACACTTTTACACTAAACGCTACTGCTTGGATTTTGCAACCAATGAATGATGCCATTGGCAGATCTGTCATGCTGATTGGCGTCTGTCCCTCACTCCCTGCTCACCTATTCTTCTCGAGCCATGTACTGTTGGGTTAGCTTCCAATGATGTGTGGAGGATTTGGATGTATATTACTCAGTAGGTTAAAATGAACTGCTCATTGCGCATCAGGCCCTCGTACCAGCATGAATATAGTCGGGGAACTATACTTTTATGTTGACAGACATTGTCCGGTGTGGGCACATACTGATGCCAAAAACATCACTAGAAGCACTGTCCCACTGAGCGGTTTCCTTAGGACAACAACAGCAACGTGAATTTATATAGCCCTTTAACGAAGCAGAATTGGACAGTTTAATAGCCAGCAGCGGTGGGTTGGTGTTTACTGTTTGAAAAATGATGGATACCTCAAGTTAATTTTTCTTTTGTATAATATAGCTTGGGGAATTTCACTTGCATATGATATTTTAATAGAACAATGTGATTTGTTTTTTAGGGCTCCTAATTTGTTATACTTTGAATAATGTAGAAGATCTCATGAATAATGAGGATTATTAGCCAATTTAACAGTCCTAGGGGTACAGATTATTCGATGTTTCAGAATGACTGCTGCCAACGAATGGAAGTGGAAGCTCCAATGCCTGGAAGCATGATGATATTGCTTTTTAAATAAACTAGCCTGCTCCCTTCCCAGCTTTTTGTAATGAGCATGCACCCCTCCGGGCTTTTTTTAAATGAGCCTGCTCTCTTCCCGGCTTTAAAAAAAAAATGTTAACTAGCACGTACCCTTCCCGTGGTAAAATGTTTTTATAATGAGCCCACTCCATTCCCGGCTATAAAAAAGAAATTCTGAGCCCACTCCCGTGGCGAACCAGAAGCGAGCATGCGCAGAACGCTTCTACGCAGCTTCCGGTTCGTTGGCAACAGTCGTGTCTTTTGTTTAATAAAGAGAGAATATTACATTTGAATGAATTTAGAGCAGTAATGGAGGATATATTCTCTTGCTAAGAATGTTCAAAGGATAAACATTTTGATTTTATAATCAAGTTCATTAATTGTCCAAGAATAGCTATCGTATTAAAGACTGGCATACTTTCGCTCAGCCCAACAGACATTAGACTGATTATCAAACTTGGCTATCTTTTAATTATTGTTTTCTAGCGTAAGTCTGATTCAGTCTTTCAGTATACATGGTAAAAATGAGCCATTTTTACATGAGTTTATATGTTTGTGTTCTTACCATAGGGAATTTAGTATTTATCATTTAATATTACTTTTGATGAAATTTAAAACCCAATTTTGGTTCCTAGAAAGTTTTTAGTAATGAAATACTACAGCCCCTTCATTGGGGGAGAAAAAAAATGGGGAGACATCTTTGGTAGAATTATATAAAGATGAGGTTAGAAGAGATCTGTGATCTACATAATGCTCAATGTAGAGCAGCAATTGGTGAACAGAATTTGAGCTATATTGTCGAATTGGCAGAGTACAAATCTGAGATGGTTATATTGAAATTTTATAGTGCTCTAGCTTGTATTGTGTAGAATTTTAGGTCACAAATCGAAGGGAAACATTCAAGCCTTGGTACAATGAAGTGCCATGGGACTATTCCTTAGCATCACAAGATTGAGTTATGAGAAATAACGAGGGAAACATGGGCTCAAGCCTTGGGGGAAAAAAACATTACCTTCTGAGTTGATGTGTCTCAGTCTGGCAGTTAGTGCCTTGTCATGTCACGCGCAACCATTAATGTGACTCTGTTGGTAATGATATGCATATAATGGGTCCAAGTTTCCACATGATTCGTGCCTGATTTTTAGGAGCAACTGGTGGAGAACAGACTATTTTAGAAATTGCAATTCTCCACATTTTTTTTTCCTGCAGTTCTAGTCAGGTAGAACAGTTCTAGTTTAGAACAGAATTTTTTCTTCAAAAGGGGGCGTGTCCGGCCACTGACGCCTGATTTGAAAGTTTCCACAGTGAAAATGTACTTCAAACTAAAGTAGAATGGAGCCAGTGAAGATTTTTGTAGAACTGAAAAAAACCTGTTCTACACATTAAAAAAATCAGGCGCAGGTTACAAATTAGGCGTCCAGAACGAGGTGGGGGGAGGAGGGAACTCATTAAATTCTATAATAAATCCTTATTTATACTTCTACAAAGATTATACAAATAAATCCAACCTGAATAAACATTTATAAGCCAAGAAAAGATTAAATAAATCATCTTCCTGAAGCCAGGGAGAATTCTGCAGCCGTTCGTGCCAGAGAGAGAGAGAGAGAGAGAGAGAGAGAGAGAAGTGGGCGGGAGGGGGGGGGGAGCAGGAGCTGGCCGTGGGAGGAGCCTCCTTCACGCAGCCCCAGTGAGGCCATTGGGCCAGGGCTAGGGGCTGCGTGCTTCGGGCCCCTCCCACACAGTTCGGCACCTGGAGCTACTGCACTTGCGTGCCGACTGTAGCGCGCATGTGCAGAGGTCCCGGCCCTGTTTTCAGCGCCGGGACCTGGCTCCGCCCCCCCACAGCTCGTGCTGGCTGTGCCGAGGGCCACAAGACCTGTAAGTAGGTGGAGAATACCGAGGATTTTTTAGGCGCGAAAAACGGGCGCCCAGCTCGGAGGGGCGCCCGTTTTTTTTCTTGTGGAAACTTGGGCCCTTTGTGTCTCAATATTGCCCTGTCTTTTCTGTCAAATACGGGGATGAAGCCTTATCCAGTCTTGAGTGAACAACGAACGATTAAGCAAGCTGCAGAAGTCAACGGTGATTGGGTGATGCAGTTCCCAATGACCCACCTACTGTCTAATATGTAGCCACTTTCACAAATTTGTTCCGCTCTATTTTGAATGCTTGCAGCCAATCGGCACACTTTGCACGTACAAGCAATTAGTCCAGAGGTCGATACCCTCTGAAAAGAAGTACCTCTGAACAACTAACCTCGGGCTAGAAATTCGTTTTTTGGCGATAGCGGGTTTTTTCTGTTATTTTATGGCAAAATACCACTAAAAAGTAACTTTTTTAAGGGCGTAAAATTGGCAAAAAATGCTCCCCATGGTAAAAATCGGCGTTGCATGAGATTTCACAGTGGAAACCACAGTCCTCACCAGCTTCAGGATTTGAGTATAGGAGCAGGGAGGTCTTGCTGCAGTTAGTTATACAGGGCCTTGTTGAGGCCTCACCTGGAATATTGTGTTCAATTTTGGTCTCCAAATTTGAGGATGGACGTTCTTGCTTTTGAGGGAGTGCAGAGAGGGTTCACCAGACTGATTCCCAGGATGGCAGGACTGACATATGAGGAGGGACTGGATCGACTGAGCTTGTATTCACTGGAGTTTAGAAGGATGAGAGGGGATCTCATAGAAACATATAAAATTCTGACGGAACTGGACAGGTTAGATGCAGGAAGAATGTTTCGATGATGGGGAAGTCCAGAACCAGGGGACATAGTCGAAGGATAAGGGGCAAGCCGTTTAGGACTGATGCGAAACTTCTTCACTCAGAGTTGTTAACCTATGGCATTCCCTACTGCAGAGAGTTGTTGATGCCAGCTCCTTAGATATATTCAAGAGGGAGTTAGATGTGGCCCTTACGGCTAAAGGGATCAAGGGGTATGGAGAGAAAGCAGGAAAGGGGTACTGAGTTGAATGATCAGTCATGACCTTATTGAATGGCTCGAAGGGTCGAATGGCCTACTCCTGCACCTATTTTCTATGTTTCTATGTTTCAGCCGAGGCTGATCACTGCCAAAAATACAGGCCCTGGGAGGGGAGAGAAATAAAATTGCTTAAATAAAAAAAAAATCAGAAAACATTCACTTTACACTTAACTAATGAATCGCTGAAAAAGAATAAAAAAATAAATAAAAACTTCAACTTACCTTTTTTGTAGGTCTTCATACCTACTGCTGTTTCTGGGGCTTCAACGCAGGCTTTCTTCAGGCGTTTTTTTCCTCACTGAACAGATTCTCCGAAAGGCCAATTTTAAGCGGTGTGTTTTTTTTGGAGTTGCATGTGGTCGATCCGCTTTTCGGCGATATTTCAAAGCTGCCATTCGTTAACTTTGGCCAGTTTAGGCAAGTACCTTTTTAACGGCAAAACAAAATATTGCCGAAAAAACATGTGCAAGGCTGGCCAATTCCCCCCCAGTTCTTTACCTTCATAACTTGTTCCCCGTCATCCACAACCTATCAAGTCCTTCATTATTTTACTGACCTCGATCAAATCTCCTTGATGGTCTACATCTTTCTAAAGTAAAGAAACCCTAGCTCTCTTGGCCTATCCTGCTATTACTACCAAACCTCCAGTGTTCCTTTTGCTGCTCTGGCAGCTGCCTTCAGCTTTACTCGATACCTATCCCTGTTCTGAGAAATATTTTCCTTAAAACTGTAATAATTTTTTAGTCTGTTTTAATCTAATTTTGCTTAAGTACTGCGTGCAGTTTTGGTCACCTTACTTAAGGAAGGATATACTGGCTTTGGAGGGGGTACAGAGACGATTCACTCGGCTGATTCCGGAGATGAGGGGGTTACCTTATGATAGATTGAGTAGACTGGATCTTTACTCGTTGGAGTTCAGAAGGATGAGGGGTGATCTTATAGACACATTTAAAATCATGAAAGGGATAGACAAGATGGAGGCAGAGAGGTTGTTTCCACTGGTCGGGGAGACTAGAACTAGGGGGCACAGCCTCAAAATACGGGGGAGCCGATTTAAAACAGAGTTGAGAAGGAATTTCTTCTCCCAGAGGGTTGTGAATCTGTGGAATTCTCTGCCCAAGGAAGCAGTTGAGGCTAGCTCATTGAATGTATTCAAGTCACAGATAGATTTTTAACCAATAAGGGAATTAAGGGTTACGGGGAGAGGGCGGGTAAGTGGAGCTGAGTCTACGGCCAGATCAGCCATGATCTTATTGAATGGCGGAGCAGGCTCGAGGGGCTAGATGGTCTACTCCTGTTCCTAATTCTTATGTTCTTTTGTTCTTATAATTTGTCTTTGGACATGATCAGTTAGCCAATTTGGCTTTGCTTTACCATGTGCCCTTTTATTCCTAGGGATATATATTGCTTCCTATTGTGTAAGGTTAGTTTTGAAAGCATTCCATTGTTCTTCAGACTTGCTATTATCTCCACCTAGTAGGACCACTCAATCAATCTTGCTACAATTGTACAGGGCTTTGGTGAGACCACACCTGGAGTACTGTACATCGTTTTGGTCTCTTTATTTAAGGAAGGATATACTTGCCTTGGAGGCGGTACAACGAAGGTTCACTAGATTGATTCCGAGGATGAGAGGGCTGTCTTATGATGAGAGATCGTGTAGAATGGGCCTATACTCTCTGGCATTTAATAGAATGAGAGATGATCTCATTGAAACATACAAGATTCTAAAGGGGATTGACAGGGTAGATGCTGAGAGGTTGTTTCCCCTGGCTGGAGTGTCCAGAACTCGGGGGCACAGTCTCAGGATAAGGGGCGGGGCCATTTAAGGCAGAGATGAGGAGGAATTTCTTCACTAAGGGTTGTGAATCTTTGGAATTCTCTGCCCCAGAGGGCTGTGAATGCTGAGTCTCTGAATATATTCAAGGCTGAGATGAATAGATTTTTAGAGTCTAGGGGATTCATAGAAAACATAGATTTAACCTTTAGATACCCCACTAGTCACTGCCTGCCATTCTGCAAAGGACCTGTTTATTCCTACTCTTCGCTTCCTGTCTGCCAGCCAGTTCTCTATCCACGTCAATACATTACCCCCAATACCATGTGCTTTAATTTTGCGCACTAATCTCTTGTGTGGGACCTTGTCAAAAGCCTTTTGAAAGTCAAAATACACCACATCCACTGGTTCTCTCTTGTCCCCTCTACTAGTTTGAGCCACCTTCCCCTTTTTATTTTTTACGCCAGACAGGGATGTACAATCGAGGGATATGGAGATCGGGCTGGAAAGTGGAGTTGAGGCTGATGATCAATTATGACTATATTGAATAGTTCAGAGGGGCCGTATGGCCTACTGCTCCTATTTCTTATGTTCTTAGCTTATGTTATTAATCTTGTTCACGTGATCTGCCACCATGGCAAATTTAACCATCTTAAAATCTGATGGAATTGTTAAATGTTCAGCAAACTTGGTTTGGTCGATCATGGTAAATTTAATATCATGGTCACTATTGCCCAGGTGTTCCCCCACCTGGAGATCCTATACATGCATTAGAGTTGTTACTCAACACTGAGCATTACTTCAATTCCCTAGTTTTGTCCCTGTAGTTTAAGAAAATAATCATTCATAATGTGGACAGATCTTTTAGTCACCTTGCCCTCAATATAAGCTGGATGACCATTGAATACCTGGTACGTTAAAATCCCCATTATATAGACATGTTCCAATATATAAATTGAATTTCTCATTCAAGTGTAGTTATTTGGTCAGGGCGATTTACTTCACCTCTTCGAGGAATTATTTCTGATCCTATTCAGTATCTATGAAGAACCCCTAAAATTTCATGGGCACCTTTTGTAAGTCATTGGTGGTTATACAGGGAACTAGATCACCTCTTCAGAACACGTGTAACCAGCAGTTGCTTGAATTTTCTTAGTTTCAGTGGGTAGCATGCCTCCGTGTTGTACTTAAAATGAAAATGTAAAGCATTTTGAGTCTGATTACAGTGACTAATCGATTGCTTATGACACAGTTCAACTTTATATTGGATCAACCAGTAGGTGGACAAATAGTTAACTGACCAGTCATCTTTGAGCACATTTTTCCCCCCCTCTTGCTGAAAATGAGAACGGTTTCTTCTCTTGGTTTCAAAAATCATGTGTCCACAATAGATCCTAATGATGTAGGTATGAATGTAATGGATTGTGCAGCGCCCCATTGGCAGCCTTTGGAATGTAGAAAGGAATCGCCAGGAACTGCAGGTTTGTGGGGGCGAAGCAAAGTGGGAGGAATGTGTAATTGAGACAGCTCACACTGTCCGTATAACTGAGAGTTTCTCCTGAGGGAAGGGAAATCAAGGTTGTATGTTATTCCTCACGCAATGGAACAGTGGGACTAACTTGAGCCCAATACTTTCACTTATCAGCTCCATGTTATTCTGCAACAACTGCATGTAATTTCTACAGGCTGAAGGATGGGTCAAATGATCTTGTGGAGATTGGATTGGAAAATAGTAGTTTATTTCAATTGGAAATAATGTTGCTGTTCAGTAATAGTTGCACATTATACCAGATTCAGGGAAATACCTATCCAGCAGTATGGTGGGGTTGTGAGTTGGAGTAATATTGAGCAGCATTGGAGTGCAGGGAGTGGGATGCAGGTTTGATTTCCCCCACTCCACTGATTTCTCGATTGTAGCTCAGCATTGCTGAGGGAAAATTTGATGCAATGACCTGGCATTCTTGCAAGCCCCTGGAGGTTGGTCATGAGCAGTGAAACCAGAGGGGACAGAGACTGAGGATCATCACGGAAGATCAAAAGAGGAAGTTAAAAGGATTTCCCCCCCCCACACAGGGTTATTAGAACATGGAATACTTCACTACACGTGGCTATCGAATCAGAAACTATGATGTAATTTAACATTGAATTGGATAAGTATTTGAAAGGAAAGAATACGAAGCGTGCAAGGAAAGTGGGGACTGAGTTTAGAGCAAATGACTTCAGTTGAAGAGCTAGCACCAACACTGGCACAGCAGGCTGAATATAGGACCTCCTTTTGTGCTGCAATTTCTATTATTCTGTTGCTGAGTTGGTAAATTGTCAACATGTGGGAGGCAGTTTCTACATGCTGACACATTCCTATCTCCAGTCATGCAGTGAAGAGGAGTCAACTGGTTGTATCCTATCCTACACCAAGTCCGCTCACCCATCACCACTGTCCTTGTTGGCCTACACTGGATCCTTGTCTTCCAGCACCTCAAATTTCAAGCATTCATCCTCGTGTTTAAATCCCTTCATGGCCTCACCTTTCCCTATTGCATAACCTCCTCCAACCCTACAATGCCTCCCCACTCCCCTTCGCCCCACCATTGGTGACTGTGTCCACAAACAACTGAGCTCCACAGTCTGGAACTCCCTCCCTAAACCCTTCGGTCTCTTCACCGCCCTCTTCCCCCTTTTATGATGCTTTTTTAAACACACCTCTTTGACCAAGCTTTTGATGATCCCTCTTAATATTTCCTTTGGTAGCTCAGCATCCATTTTGTTCTGATTATGCTTTTTGTGAAGTGTCTTTGATTTATTTCTTGGTGCAATTCTGCACGTTTGACACTAAAGGTTTATTCATGTATATTTTCTATTGATTTATGACAATGAAGGTGTGTAAATTATCAATATCTTAGCAATTTTGCAACATTAGGTACAATTGATGGTCAATAAAATTTATAATTGTGTGTAGTGACAGATGTCAAATGTACTGTCGTGTTTTGCAAGTAATTAAGATTTAATTTTTTTTCGTCTTGCAGTTGAAAAAGATTGGAGGTGGGGGCTTTGGAGAAATCTATGAAGCTGTAGACTTTTTGACCCAGGAAAATGTTGCTCTCAAAGTGGAGTCAGCCCAGCAACCAAAGCAGGTTCTCAAAATGGAAGTTGCTGTTTTGAAGAAACTACAAGGTAAGTTTTGAAGTTGTACTTGTTTAGTCTCTCTTTTTGAACTGGGTCAGTTACAGTATCCATTACCACAGTTGTACCCAAGGTCTTACATTATTATGATTAAGAATGACATTCATGCAATGCAGTTTGCTATATTTGTAATTGAATTAATAATGTAGCCCATTTTCTGTGGTTGTTGGGCAACGAGCATTATTGCACTTCAACACATATAATGGGTGAACCAAGATTGATGTTGGAAGATGGGAGAAAGTTACCCGTTGGCTATAAATTAACTTGATGTGCATTAGGATTAATCATGCATTGCAACATTAGATTCAACAATAGGATTGACCTGGTTATCGAAGTAATATGGTTCTCTCCAATAATTAATCTGGAATATGCAGCAGTGTTGCCTTCAGGCATTTAAAACATTTCAAGACCAATGCACTCCAGCACTCTTTAAATTCAGCTCACTTTTTGATCCATAGAACGCTGGAACTGAATGACTTAAAATATAATTTTAAATTAATTTCCATATGTTAAAGTAAATGGACTATGTTGTAAAACACAAGAATTGTAAATCTCAAACTGACTGAGTTTGCATTCTTTCAAGTAGTATGTAACCATGTAGTGAGATATGTGAAAAGCTTGTTGTAACCATTTTGCCATTTATGATAAATTGCACAAGAAAAGTTAACTCACTTTTTGGCATATTAAAACAACAAAACTTGGTAAGTAACTTCCGTTGCAGCATGCAGTGCCAAATGGATCCTTTGGTTCTGCTTTGGGAATATTCCTTAAATCTTTTTTTTGTTTGCCATTTTATTTGCAATTGCATGTGGAAAATGTTATTTTTGATTGGAAGAACTTTAAAAAAAAAAATGACAGTTTTGTAATACACAAGTAACTGCTTAACTCATGAGACTACCAAGTGCACTAAAACCGTGAGGCGAGATCTTCAGTTATAATATTTTTTTGGAGGGGATATGGGCAATGATGGCAAGACTTGGCCATCCCTAAAACCCGAGAGGCTTGCAAGGCTACTTCAGAGGGCATCAAAATTCAAACATCTAGAATTGGAGTCATGTGCAGGCCAGACCAGGTATGGGGTGGTAGGAACTTTTCCTTGAAAGGCATTAATGAACCAGACAACAATCTGGCAGTTTTCACTTTTTTTTTAAAAACCATGGTGCCATGGTGAAAATTGAACTCTGATTTCTGGGTTGCTAGTCCAGTATCATAACCACTCTACTTCCGTACCCTAATGCCACTTTTTTCCAGTATACATCCACCGTGGCTATCTTCAAGTATAACTGCAGCCTAAATAATGGCTGGGAACTAGTTACACAGTGGAGGAGTTTGTGATGCCATTATCTGAGACTAAAGCTTGAATTATAATTCACCTTCCGATCCTGTTTGTAATGTCCCCATTATAAAAGGCCTAAGGATCTTGTTTGGACTACTTAGAGGAGAGGCTAATCTTCACCAATATGGACCTATTGTACTGCCATCAGGATGTGAAATACAAAGATCTTCATTTTTGAAAGGACTTGCATGCATCACCAGGCTCTGTACTATTATCCTTTGCCTGGTGACAATGCTGGGCAAAATCTATGAACACTAATATCCGGAATGTGCTAATATTCCCAAATGGCAATATGAAGGAGGATAAATCAGGCTTGCTCATAATTTCTGGCTGCCACTATACATGGCTGCAAACAGTGATTAATCAAAGCTATAATTCTCTGTGCCCAAGCCTTATTTTGCTATGAGAAGTGATAAAATATTTCTTGACTGGAGTAGCTTCAAGCCTATAGTTCAGAGTGAAGAAAAGTGAAAATTTGCTTGCTGCTAGTGTTTGCAGTAAAAATATAATTTAAATATATCTCCTTTCAAAGACCGTATAGGTTGAACCCCTCTCATCCGGGACTCTTATTCGGCACCATTCCTGGCCACTGGGTGGCACATGAGCAGAACACGGTCGGTCAAAATCCTTTCTTCAGAATATACATTTTTAAAAAAAAAATTCGTACAGGGTACTTTTTCTCCTCTATGTCGGGGTTATTGGCGGCTGCCTCCTCCTCGTCGCCCTGCTGGAACTCCTGCAGCCACGGTCCTTGGGCTGGCCGCTCCTCCCCACAGCACTCCTTCCGAGGGGGGTTGGGCCAGTGGGCTGTGTCCTCTGGCTGGTGGCTGCTCTGATCAGGGCTCCCTCCAGGGAGTCGGGCCGGCGGGCTGCGTCTTTGGGCATGCTCGGACCACAGAACCTCTTTCAACCCCCCCCCCCCCCAGGCCAATGACCCCCTTATCCGGCAAAATCCTTCATTCGGCACAAGCCAGATCCAGAGGCTGCCGGATAGGGGAGGTTCAACTTGTAATGGCTTGTTCAGTGCCAAATGATATTACACTGAGGATACACATCTGGATTAGTGCAATATCTAATTGGCACAACCAGTCGATACAGTCGAACAAGTATGTTGTGAAGCTGAAGGTGGGTATTGCATAAACATCTTTTACAATCTGTTGAAAGTAATAAAAATCAGGCTTACTGTTCTTATGCTGTAGTTTGTAAAGGAAATGTGTAACTGAGCTATGCGCACCACAGGTGTTCGTAGGTACACATCAAAGTTCCCTGTAAGCTGTACAGCCATGCAGCTGTCTGCCGGTCCTGCACATGCGCGAAACTGTGAATGGACCACGCAGCCGCTTAAAGGATCCACATCCCAGGTTTGTTTTGTGATCTGTGCTGAGTTATCTAGCTGATAACAGTTGACATGATAAAGGGCGTGGAGGTTAGCGTGCTAACATGGTTGTTTTTGCGTGACTTCTGTAAAGTGCACACGTTATAGATATTTGCTAATTGCATGCTTTCACACAATGCCACCAAGGTTTAGCATGTAAATGAAGAGAAGGGGGTTGAGGATGCAGCCTTGCAGCATACCACAGGTGGGTCTGCCATTTCAGGCAAAGGAGCGATGTTTGAGGAGGGTTGAGTAGTTAGAAATGTCTAATGTACTGGAGGGGTCGAGGAGTGTTAGAACGGTCTCTGCACTACACAGATATTGTTGGTAAATTTGATCCATGTGGTGGTGTACTGTGGGCAGGACGGAGCCTAATTGGAGGTAATGACTGAGGGTACTGTGGAAGTTGGGCAGAGGAGATGGATTGTTGTGAACAAGAGGTATTTTGAATTGTCCCTACTCAAAGGGCAACCTTATGGTCAGAAGACAACATGGCTGCGGAAAGTGAGCAATGGTGGAGCTTAAGGTATTCGAGCCTTATTTGTTGATGGGTAGCCAAAGATGATCGTCAGTTATGTTCAAGTTTGCAAAGAGTGTTGAAGATGGAGGCAACTTGGAATGTGACTTTCATCACAGGGTAGCCGATTCGAATGTCAGATTGCCATGGAACTGGAATCTCTAGTCTTTGGATTGTGAATCAAGTGCTTTTACTGCAACGTAATCCTGCTGTTCAGTGCTTTCAGCAGTTGCCTGATGTGACCTGTTGTTTTTGTATCTTTACACTCTTCCCATGCATGCAATTATTTCCCATGGGGGAAGTTTTGCCGTGTAGCAATTAGAGGCGATTGCAATGAGCATAAGGCATTTTGTTCTATGTTGCTGTCTATACACCATCAATTTATAACTTCTGACCAAATTGTAGGAGACATTCGTAGCATGTTCTTTAAGTCATGGGTCCCTGTGTGGGTTGGCTGGTTGTGAAGGAAACCGAAGGGAAGTGGGATAATTAAGTTTAAAAGAATGGGAGGGGTGGGGGCAGTATCTTAATCATGAAAGTATACACATCTGTGTTAATTCGCTTTGATAAATGGACAAATGCAGTGAATATGCTAAGTAAATGCCTGTTGAGTTTGATTAACACAAGGGTTGGGACACAGGAGAATTGGCAACCTTTAGAAGATTGATGAGCAAAGCTTTTAAAGTGACAATCCTTTGTTTGCCAAACGACAATACGATCTCTGACATGTCAGCAAAGCTCATTAAGTAGTATTTTCTGGACTTGTACAAGTGTGAATGATTTTCAGATGTGTAAATGTTGCACTGCAATTGTAAATGCTGATCAGATTTGAAGTTATTTTATTAATTGAAGTACTCCGAAAAAAGATTTTTTGACACTTGGCACGTGTATCTAAACAGCAGAATTTTGCCTGAACCAATTGAACAAGCCAGCTTACCATGTTGTGATTTTGAAGTTGGGGTAAATGAGAGACTATTTTCATTCACAAGTTCCCTAAAAGGTTAAAATGCATTCATTGTTCTCACAGAAAATTAAGACGCTTGTGGTTAATCCCATGCTCCAGCCAGCCAGCCATGCATTTTTTATGTGAGATGTCAGCATTTCATCCTACTTTTCATGGGGCTTTCATGATTTCCTTAAGTGTAATAATTTTGAGGAAATTCAAAACCTGCCATACTTTTATTTCTTAAAGGTAACTTTGGTGTTGTGTAGTGAGAGCATAACCAAATACAGGGTAGCTTGCACCATTTGCAGATGATTACCTCAATGTTTCTTTCCATGCAAAACTTTTATATTTTAGAACAAATCCTCCTGATCCAAATCTTCCTTCAACATCCTCTAAACCTGTGCATTCTGAAAGAATAGTAAAGTGTGCACAGATTTCCCCAATGTTAGCTGAGAGATATTGATGTGACTAGGTAGAATTTTTGTTTTCCTTTTTGCGCCCCCACACCTATTATCTGTTGGCATATTATATCCTTAACGCTGCATATGACAGCCCAGATGGGATCAGCTATTTAGTGAAGATGTGAGGTAGCACTTCAACCCTGATTTCCTAGATAAAGAGAAAGAAAGAACTTGCATTTATATAGTGTTTTTCACAACCTCAGGACATTCCAAAGCATGTTACTGCCAATAAAGTACTTTTGAAGTGTAGTCACTGTTGTAATGTAGATCCGTGCAGCAGAGCAGGTCTCCAACCGTCCTGGTTAACCCTTGCCACTGGATAAAGGCCTAGCTCTGTCAAACCTGTGTGGTGGCTGATGTGCAACGGTCACCACGTTTACAAAAAAAAATCCACGCACAGGCATCTTCCACCCCCTCAAGTGGAGTTCAGGACTGGTCCTTCATTGAAACATCTGTGAACTCTTGTGTAAGCAAGTCATCCTTATTTGAGGGACCGTCGATGATGATGATGATGTAGGAAAGGTAGCAGCCAATTTGCGCACAGCAAGGTCCCACAAACAGCAATGGGATAAATGACCAGCTATAATCTGTTTGTAGCTGTTGGTTGGAAGATAAATATTGCCCAGGACACTAGGAGATCTCCCCTGTTGCTGTTCAAATAGTGCTGTGGGATCTTTTGTTTCCACCTAAGAGGGCAGACGGGTCATGGTGGTTTAACATCTCAATCGAAAGATAGCACCTTTGAAAATGCAGCACTTCCTCAGTACTGCACTAGATTATCTGCTCAAGTGAGGCTTCACCCATTAATTGCTGTTTAGTTACTACAACATACAATTATATTTAAATTCCTCTTTATTCTGCTTGTCTATTTATAAGCCACTTTTTTTTTTGAATAGGTTGCTTTCATGTCATCTCGGTTGGAAAGTGGTATGTGACAGAAAGGGTTGGTAATGTCATGCCTCATTCCATGACTTGAGATAACAGTCCTTTGACATGCTAGTCCTTGGCTAAGCTGTAAAATGCTTACAGGGATGAGTGAAAGAATGGCTCTTTCTGATTTAAAATTTTTTTTAAAGTGACTTTCTCAAGGTGAGTGATATTGGACATGGGGACTGGGAATATTATTCTCATTGCATTCCTCCATCAAAAACTGCTAGATTAAGCATAACACAGGAAGATGTAGAGAACCTTCTGCTTTCCTCCAACAATATTTTTAACTGCCAGGCGCTGAGCAACATTCTCCATTTATCAACACCCAGTTCTCTTCCTTCTCCCAAAAGGGAAAAATAGACGACTTTAGTTTCTCAAGGACACCCTTTGTCTCAATCAGCACTTTCCCTGCCCTCTTTCTCCTCCCCGCCCCCCCCCCCCCATACCTAACAATGTGGGGGGCCATCATGTATTCTCAGCACTAATTTGCTGCATTAGGCATTTGGGCATTTTTCCCATCGATTATTCACATTTTCATTTTTTTTTTTTACAGTGGCCATATTAATGTTGCATTTTTAACACCAATCGCATAATTAATGGTACACTAGAATCTTCTCAGAAATCGACCTTCAAAAAATGTTTGAAATTGATTTCAGCTGAGTTGTGGTCTACAGTATAAATCAGACTACAGAATATATTGCATAGCACAAAGGTCAGTGGAACTGCATTAAGCTTATAACACAGCCATGGATCATTTAATATGATTACAGTGACAGTAGTAAGCTGACACTGGTGAGATGATTGGATGAGGGGTGCTGCAAAGCATACGGCTATTTTCATGAGGCTGTTAAACTTACTTATCTTTATTAGTATTTTTTTTAAGAGGTGAAAAGATTCAGTCGTTTGGCTGGAAGTATTTTTGATGGGCTATAGAAACTACAAGTCTGGAGGAATAAAGGGAAATATGGAGTGAGAAAAGACGACTAAGGCGAGTGTCCAGTTGGACCTTTTTTAACTTTTTTTTACTTTGAGACACGCACAAAAACACGGAAGCACAAGCTGGATGTTTTTACAATGTGCTGTGCAAGGAGGATGTTGCGGATCAGCTCAAAACACAGGGCAGCCAACACTGAATTAATCAGAGTGTGATCTCTGTGTCGTAATGGGGAAGGGTTATGGTGACATTGCAATGTCGTGCGTGTATGCCATGTGCCTGACTATCGGTACCCTTGAAATTAATGGGATATATTCCAGCTGGAAAAGACCGTGAAAGAGAACAAAGCTGAGCTGATAAAATAGTGTACAAAAGGATCTGAATGGAAGAGGGATGCAAGCAAAAGGAGAGCTTAATGGATCTGTCATTGGCCAGACTGACAACTGATGACTGACAGACTTGCTATCATTAACAATCCTGAAAATATTTAATTTTTTAAGTTCTATTTTTCATAGGCATGTCCTCCCTCTTATAAAACGCTGCAGGCTAAAGGGAAATGGTATGAAGGTTTTAAAATGATGTTTTTGTAGTTCTGCTTTGAATTGCGGCAGGTTTGTAGTTCCCATATAACTTGGTCATGTGTAGAAATTAGCCATTTCAAGCCTGTGAAAACAATGATTTCATTGCTTTCCATTTCTCTCCACAAGTCATTCCAACACCACTAATTCCTATGGCTGGGTGCATGGCTCAGGGATACTTGTGTTTCATGCTGTGTTGCACATGTATCCTTGCAATGACTCTTTCCTCTGTTATCCTTTACATTGTGCTGCCATGCACCATCCTTCACTCTTTTTCCTCCATTGCTTGCCCCAGTTGCATTCATATGGATGTGGTTATAAGATTTTCCAGTAGCTCTGTATTTGCCCAGTGAACATCAGTCCTTTGTACAGTGGAGAACTTGATCCAAGCCCAGACAGTCATCCTACCCATTTAACCAATACTGGTATTTTCCCCAGATTATGGCACATTACCATTTTTTGTATCCAGTTCCAAGGAACATCCATAGCAAAGTGACAAACAGCTCGAGATAATTATCAAGGAGACAACTGACCATGCTGTGATGGTATCAAAGCTCTCTGCATCATCCTTGCCTGTCCTCCTTCCTTTCTCCAGCCTGTACTGCACAGCATCTCTGAGATAAAACCTATCAGAAGTTTATTGTACCTCAAATCCGAAAATGTACGGGAATTGGCAAAAAAGGCAACATGCATTTATGTAGCACCTTTAACGTAAGGTGGTAAATGTCCACCAAGCTAACGAAGGAGATATTGGGATGGGTGACTAAAAACTTGGTGAAAGGGGTAGGTTTTAAGGAGGAAAGAATGGTGGTGAGGCAGGGAGATTTAGGGATGGTATTCCAGAGTTTAGGTCTTGTACAGCTGTCAATGGTGGGACAAAGGGATTGGGGGATGCACAAGAGGGTAGAATTAGAGAAACTCAAAATTCATGAGGGTTTTGGGGTTGGAGGAGGTTATAGTTTAATGACAGCACAATTTTAAATTATCAGTATTTTCATTAAAGACAAAGTGAATTAAAAAAAATATATAAGTATGTCATTTAATCTCTCAATAAAGATGTGGCCATGAGCCAGTTGATCTTTGCTCTTGGGCATTTATCATATCATTTGGACTCCTGTGACTAATTCCACCCACAATTTTATTTATAACCTGTGTGGGAAATACTGTTTGAAGTAGAAGTCCTACCTTTCCAACAACAACAGCAACTTTTATTTATTTACATCTTTAACGTAGAAAAACATCCCAAGGTGCTTCACAGGAGTGTTATAAGACAAAAAAAATTGACATCGAGCCACATAAAGGGAATTTAGGGCAAGTGACCAAAAGCTTGGTTAAAGAGGTAGGATTTAAGGAGCGTTTTAAAGGAGGAAAGAGAGGTGGAGAAGTTTAGGGAGGGAGTTCCAGAGCTTGGGGCCTCGGCAGCTGAAGGCACGGCCACCAATGGTTAAGTGATTAAAATCAGGGATGCTCAGGAGGGCAGAAATGGAGGATTGCAGATATCTCTGGTGGGGGGGGAAATGGGGCCAAGGCTGTGGGACTGGAGAAGATTAGAGATAGGGAGGGGTGAGGCCATGGAAAGATTTGAAAAAGAGGGTGAGAATTTTTAAATCGAGGCGTTGCTTAACCGGGAGCCAATGTAGGTCAGTGAGCACACGGGTGATGGGTGAGCGGGACTTGGTGCGAGTTAGGACATGGGCTGGCGAGTTTTGGATGTCCTGAAATTTATGCAGGGTAGAAATGTGGGAGGCCGGTCAGGAGTGCGTTGGGATAGTCAAGTCTAGAAGTAACAAAGGCATGGATGAGGGTTTCAGCAGCAGATGAGCTGAGTCAGGATGGAAATAGGCGATGTTATGGAGGTGGAAATAGGCGGTCTTAGTTATGAAAGAAAGACTTGTATTTATATAGCGCCTTTCATGACCACCGGATGTCTCAAAGTGCTTTACAGCCAATGAAGTATTTTTGGAGTATAGTCACTGTTATAATGGTGCGGTTATGTGGTCAGAAGATCATTTCAGGGTCAAATATGACACCAAGGTTCGACAAACTTTACATCACACTTGCAAAAGTGTGGTCATAAAAATGGTTCGATTGATTTTCTTCAAACTGAATATCTGTTCATCGGAGTCTATTTTTGTTCAAAACCTGTTGAATGTTTTAAATAGAAAAGCTTCCAACCAGTGGGTGTGTTTCATTATATCAACTCTAAAACTAACCCACTCGTGAATTTTCTGTTCAACTTGAGATATTAAATCGCATACTGCTGACCAGGGCATATCTCGAGCTCCTATCACACATGTGGGTATATGCAAGATGTAGAATGTTCACATCCAATACCAATTACTGGGCAAATTGAAATATCATTAGATCCACCCCCCCCCCCACCCCAGATGAAGCTTAGCAGCAACTATCCCCCATTTCTAAACCTATATCTCTTTTTATTTTCTAATGGGTTTGATAAACTGATTTCCATTTCATTGTTTTGAACGCAATGAAGAGCTGGTCAGGAAGTTTTACGCATAATAAAAATTCTAAGAACATTAAACTTTAGGAATATTGCTTCTTAGGATTGGATATAGGGAAAGTCGTTATGCTAAAATAAAGGCGAAGTATCCACCCATTTAATCTTAATCCTTTACAGTGATTGTATTATATTGAACAATTTTGGTTTAGTATGAAGATGATTACAGAATTTGAAGTGCCATCACTGTGATGCATCTGTAGTTTTGAGTGGGGTGAAAACTGTGGTGTATATGCATTTTTGTAAATGGATATTGCAAAAACTTCATCACATCAGTTGCGTTATATAGGAGTTTTAATTATCTTCATGTGGTTTTATAAAGAATTTATAGTAAGCAAAGTTCCAAATTTAAAGACCGAATTTCAGAAGTCCCTTGTGTTTAAGCAGTGAGTTGATAGCTTACACTAAACTTTGTGAGCCCACAGCTGTGCAAGTCCGTGTGTAACTAACTAAAGTACTTTAAATGTTGAATTATTCCGAACCATTACTGATCAGCTTAGTGCCTCTTTCCCTTCTGAGAAGGGACTTTTTCTTTCTTTCCTCCTTTTCAGAATCACGCGCTGCTGTCGCTTTGATATGCAAGAACATCTTTCTCTTTCATGGTGCATGAGAGAAGTGTTCTGAGCCACAAAAGTTGTCCACATCTTTACTCCCACCCCCCCAACCCCCTCCTCTCCATGATGAGCTGACAGAAAGCATTGCTTTATCTAACCAAGGACCTGGCTGAAAACTGGCAAACACGTCCAGTGACAGCAGGAGGATTTAAATCTCGGTCAAGCTGGGTCATGAACTTGTGACCTTAAGAGTACAGGAACTATATTTAATACTGTACATGCGTGCAACCATGGATTAGCAGACGATTGTTGTATATTCTTTTTAAACTGTATCTTGTACTGTTTTATTAAGAGCTTTCTAGTTTAGAAAAATTAAATATTGAATTTTTCAGCTGTTGAATAAATCAAGAATAAACATGTACTCCAGTCCCCCCCACTCTCTATTTTCAACATGAGGGGCAATCTATGTAAAACTCAAACAACTGTTACATTTGTAAGGAAACCAATTAAAATGCCTGTCAAAGTCTTAAGTATCTGAAACAGAATTGTTTTCTGATATTCACGTCGCAAGATTAGGGTAAATCAGGTTGCCTAGTATTTTTGATCAAGATAATATGGAAAGTGGAGAAGGATTTCGATCTTTGTCATCACACATGACCTTGAGATCTCCATGGTTTGTATCGTTGATGATCTCTCCAACCTCTTCCTTAACTCCACTCTGCCAAGTGCCCAACCTCTCGTTACTTTACATCTGAAAAAACCCACTTCCAAATTTTTTCCCTAATGTTCGCTCAAACTTTGACCTCTCTCTCCTCTGCCAATGCCTGACATCTTGGTTAATCCTGTTCATCCTTCAGCTCATGCATCTCGTCCATGAAGTCTACCACCTTCTCCCTCGTTACCCATTTTTCACCTCACCCTCTTTCTCTTCTAACACTATCCTCATTCCTTCAAAACTACCATTATCACTACCTTCCTTAACAAACCCACCCTAACTCCCTCGAATATCTCCAACTATTGCACTGTCTCAAACCTTTTCATCTCTCCACTCTTGGTTTCCTTTAGCCCCTCAATGCCCTTGGCCTCTTCCATCGATTTCCTCAGCTACCAACATGAGCTGAGTCAAGAGGTGTGGAATACTACCCAACCTTGAGCTTGGCTTATTCCTTCACATCTGCTCCATACCAAAACTGCCTTTACCACTTCCACAACGTCATCTGCTTTCGCCGCCACCTTTTCCCTTCCACTGCCGAAATCCTAGTCCATTTCTGCTTCACCTCAAGACTTGAATTCTCTTGTACCCAGCCAGCTGGTGTCTTGCCTCAACTCTTCAAGATACAACTTCTGAATAATGAAGCTGAGTCTGATTTTCCTCCCATCCTCACCAGACTTACACTGGGACACAGGGAGCCAGTGATCAATTAAAAAATTTCTTGTTTTCAAATCTCTTCCATGGCCCAGTCCCATCCTACTTTCATGATAGCATCTTATTTGAACATCACTGGAATGCACCACCCTTGTTCCTTCCACTGCATCATTAGCAGTAGCTCATTCACTAGCTTCTTCGACCACTACATTTCTGCCCTCTGTATCTGGTTCTCTGCTTTGCTGCCTTCGCCCCTACTTTCAAAACCTCCACAAAACCCTCCTCTTTGATTATGCCCTTGATTCCCCATTCTAGCAATCCTGTTCTCCACCCCCCCCCCCCCCACCCTTCCCCAGGGACACTTTATAAATGCAAGTTGTTGCCAATTATGTATTCACTTGTCGTTATGACCCTGTCTTCAATTGGCAGCACTCTTAACATGCAGAACATGGGGACATGCCAAGGCAGGACATGTGGTCACTGTGGCACAGATGCTGTGACTTAATTTAAATTCTATTAAGCAGGACTGAAAATACTTACCACTTTGTTGAGAGTACCTGTGAAATAAATTAAAATACCTGTCTTTTATTCTTTTCTCTGTGGGAGAGAAGAAAAGCTACATTTCTGTAAAATATTTTCAGGAACTGGCAGCCCTAATGGCTTTGCAGTGTTTTTTTTTAAAATAGCTGCACAAAATGCTGGTTATGCTGATAGGGGTGGGTGAAGAAGAGTGGGAGGAGGCTCGTGTAGAGCATAAACACTGGCATAGACCAGCTGGGCCGAATGGCCTGTTTCTGTGCTGTACATTCTGTGTAAAATATTTGGATTCCAAGACCACTGTTTTGACCACAACTATATTTTAAAAAGTTAGGTTTATTCAGTTATTCCAAATAGATTTTCATCAGTATGTGATGTCATGCTGTAGTTTATCAGAATACACTACTATGTGACATAATTATAAGAATGTCACTCTTCAAGCTCTCTTCCCTATCCAATTAAAGCTTAGCTAAATACGCTAATCAGCAGCTTGAAGATTTTATTACGTGAAAGAAAGGAAGTGCAATTTTTTTAAACCCTATAGAAACAAAAGCATAAAATAACCAGCATTATATTTCCATTTATAGGCTCAAACTATTTTGCATGCAATAAATTACTTCAAGGTGTAGTGACGGTTATAAAAGACATTTTACACACAGCAATTTCTCTCAAATCTCTGAGGTGAATGATTGATTAATCCAGTTTGTAGTGATGGTTGAGATAAGAATGTAGTCCAGGATATCCGGTTTGTAGAGGTGTTTGAGATAGGAATGTAGACCAGGATATCCGAGGTGGTTGATGTTTTGTCTTTAGATGCTCTGATAATGACTCCACGAGGCAATGTATTGTACTTGAACTGTAGTGACCTTAGTCCATTTAATGTAACTCCAGAATAAGGATCACACATGGTGGCCTGCCTTTTATACTACGCCTGGCACACCTGTAAAGGTAACCTACAAGTCTCCCACTGCAGTGCCCTCTGGTGGCACACCTTGTAATAGTACAAGCAGTAAACATGTGAGATACATGACATCACCCCCGCCCCCCCCCCCCCCCCCCCCCCCAAAGTCCTTAGTGCAAATCGGCTTCATGCATTGACTGTGTTCTGGTTGACCCTTGGAAGGTTGTTTCCATCTTGGGTGAGTAGGTGGTGGTTCGTTGGCAGTAGAAGTGCTGGTCGTTTCTGTTTGTGCGTCCATGACCACTCCATTCTCTCTTTCTCCTCTCTCTTTCCCGCCTCCCCCCACATATAGATTATGCCGGAGGCTCATTACATTCATATACGTTCAAGTCTAGAAAAAAAAATGGCATTTACAGCATTACACTTGTGGTACTGTTGTGAGGCAAGTACATTTGACTGGTGCGGTAAATACCTGATACATACTTGGAGTCTGCACTGGTGCGTGAGGACCAACTAGTACTAGAGCTGTTGGATGGTGTCCAGGTAGTCTGGTGGCGGCGCGGTGCGCAGTGGGAACCCGGTTGGCTCAAGTTGCCTGCTCTCGGGGCTTTTGCCGTTGTTCCTAGCGTAGGGCAGGTTCACAGATGCCTATGACTTCCCTGTCCAGTCCTTGTGCCCCGGGTCGCTGCTGCTCCCTGAGGAGCAGTCGTCTAGCAGTGCACAAGGAAATGCTGACTCTGGCCTGGGCGTTATTTGGTTTGGGATCCAGGCTGGTCGCGGTCCCATTTGGGAGAACTGTTGTGGGTGACCCTTCATTTCTGGGTATAGCCTTGGTGGCAATAGGGTCTTGGGGGCTGCTCCTTAGCGCAGTTCGTTCTTTCAGGCTTGTGGCGGTTGGTGCCATCGGGTGCCTGAGAGGTGGAGCCGATCAGGGGCAGAGTATCGATACCGGTGCCGTTGCCCTCCTGAGATCACTTGCTCTGCAGCTTGTCTATATTAGCTGCTTGTGACCACACTCCGTGGTGTGTCACTCTGGTCCCAGGGTCGCAGGCTACAGCATTTGGTAACTCGCTGGACCTGTGTGCTCCCGATGGGTGTTTGCCCGCTGTATTGGTTGAATGCAGTTGAAATCCTACATCGCACAACATTTCATTACTCATGGTAATTAAACTGTAGCTCCGATCGCAATCTAACCGCTTTTCTTTGCTTATTACATGTATCAAACTCTGATCATCAATTACACACTTTACATTTAACTCACAATTGCTATTACATTGATTGAGAATGTGGAACTGTCCATTACATTGATTGAGAATGTGGAACTGTCCCTTTAAGTATGGTAGGTTGCTGGCCTCCTTTAAGGGAGCCTTGCTATCTTTATCCCAATCCTCCTCTTCGCTGGGTACCACGTGTTGCTCCATCAGTGCTGCACCTCCTGGTCTGGCCGCCGCCGCCATGTTTTTCTTCAGCGCATCACCTCGTGGTTTGGGAACCATCTTTCTTCCATCCACGATGTCTACTGCTGTGATCATCTTCTCCCCGGGTTCTGCCACCGAGGCTGGGAAGTCGCCTTTGGATCCGATTTTCTTCCTACAGAGTCCTGCCACTGGAGCCTGGAAGGTGCATTCGGGTCGTCTCAGCTGGATCATCTCCACGCAGTCGTGCTGAGCGGTCTGTGCCTCGGGTGCTGTGCTAGTCTGCTCTCTGGTGCCGGATCCAACCTCAGGTGAGGGCTTGTTTTGCCTCTGAGCGTGGGGGATGTCGATCACTGGAGTGATGAAATCTTCCCAGCTCCAATGGATCTTCTCCATCCACCACCTTCCGAGTAGCATTGGTCCATCACCTGCAACAATCCACAGAGGTAACTTGTGCACCGCACCATCATGGAAGTACCTTTACATCCGCACTACAAACGACTGGTATAAGTTCATTTGTGTAGTTGCGCAGCTTTGCCTGAACTGGGGCCAACTTGGATCACTCACCCTGATTGTCCCATAGCCTCTCAAAGGCTTCTTGATTCATTACTGACTGGCTCGACCCCCGTGTCCACTTCCATGAAGACTGGAACGCCGCTTATCTCAACTTCCATCCTTAACGGGGAACACGCGGTAGTGCAGGTAAACATGCCATATACCTCATCGTGGGGCTGAGCTGCCTCTCTGACTATCGCTTCATAATCCGTGCTGGATTCATGGCCATCTGCAGACTCTTCAGCACAGTGTCATATTTCTATTACACATTCGCTGGAGGTGGCCCTTTGTGTTGCAGTCTTTAAAGCAGCACTGGTGAGCCCTGTGATTCCCTCCGCAACGTCAGCATGGAGCTACTTGGTTAGCCCCCCTCGGCGGACTCTTAAGGGACTGGGGGGGGGGGGGGGGGGGGTGTGGGGGGGGGTGTGGGGAGGGCCTGTTCTGTCTTCCCTGAGAAGGTTCATGTTCTCTCAAAGGCGCCATTCTGTGCACAGTACTTGCTGGGTTTGAGTCCTGAGGATGAGTCATCCGCCTAGAGCCGCAGGTCGAGGTCATGAATGCCTGGCTTACGGTGATGGCCTTGTGCAGTGTGACTGTGATATCCGCAGATAGTAGCTTGTGAAGAAGGCCCTCGTGGCCGATTCTGATGACAAAGATATCCCGCAGCGCTTTGGTGAGGTGGTTGCCGAAATCACACGGTGTCGCCAGCCTCCTGAGGTCTGCAGCATATTTTGCGATTTCCTGGCCTTCAGGCCGTCGGTGGGTATAAAACCAGTGTCTGGCTGTGAGGATGCTCTTTGGACTTGAGTTGTTCTTGGATCAGCGTTACAAGCTCCTCGTATGTCTTGGTCGTTGTCTTCGCTGGTGCCAGCAAATCCCTGACGAGGCCATAGACGGTGGGCCCACAACTGGTTAGCAGGATAGCTCTGCGCTTATCAGCCAGTGTGGCCAGATTGTCGCCTTTGCTGTGAAGAAATGGTTGAGCCCCTCCTCAAAGGCTCCCAATCATCATCAGCAAACTGCTACAACATACCAAAGTTAGCCATTTTTGCGTGAAAGTCCGTAATCTCGTCGCCAATTGTTATGTCTTTTCAGATGCTCTGATAACTCCACGAGGCAATGTGTTGTACTAGAACTGTAGTGACCTTAGTCCATTTAATGTAACTCCAGAGTGAGGATCATACATGCTGGCCTGCCTTTTATACTAGGCCTGGCACACCTATACAGGTAACCTACAAGTCTCCCACTGCAGTGCCCTCTGATGGCACACCTAATAGTACAAGCAGTAAACATGTAGGATACATGACAGTTGAGATAGGAATGTAGTCCAGGATATCCAGTTTGCAGAGGTGTTTGAGATAGGAATGTAGACCAGGACACAAGAATGTGTTTGAATAGTGCCAGTGGATTTTTTAACACTCAATGCAGAGCGTTGGGTTAACGTCTCAGCAAAAGATGGTACAAGAGCACTTCTTCAGTATTGCATTGCATTGTCAATCTAGATTAATCACTCCAGTCCTGGAACAGGGTTTGAACTCGTAGCCCTCTGATTGAGGCAAAAGTGCTACTAACTGAGCTGAAGTATTGGAAAAAATCTTTATAAATGGTAGAAGTTGTGTGACTAGATTAACTTTCAGTGGTGCTGTAACTGTTGTGTACTGTAGCCTCATTAGTTGAAATTACAGCACACTGAATATTCTAGAACAAGAAACAAATCAATCTTCCTGTGAACAGATTGCATCCTTCAGAATTTACTTGTAATATTTTTTAATGGATTTGAAAAGTTTTCCCATCTGAAAGATGTTCCCTAAAGTTAACGATGGAAGCAGTGCAAGTAAATTTCATTGAAAGTTTATTGCTCGACACTACATCATCTCTAATGACTATGCCAAGTGGTAATTGCTTGAGCTTTTCTCTCCTGTTAAAGGTTCATTAACATTCTACGCTTCAGTTTCCTGTCTGTGATTTTGTGATAGATGAGCGTTAAAAATGATATCTCTGTACTTTAGCTGTCTTGTAGTAGAAGTATTGTTGAAAACAAAGATACAATTTGCAGGTTATTGCACCCCTGAGTCCTGAGATTCTGTGCTGACTCTTCCCAACAGAGATACTTTATTAAAAACTTAAAGAATATTTTGAAACCATTTGTTTTTTTCAAGTTATTGACTTGTTCTTGAAAACCTGTCATTTGTTACAGCAACACAAGAACATAAGAATTAGGAGCAGGAGTAGGCCATTTGGCCCCTCGAGCCTGCTCCGTCATTCAGTGAGATCATGGCTGATGATCTACCTCCATTCCACTTTCCTGCACTGTCCCCATATCCCTTGGTTGCCTTAATACACAAAAAATTTAGCGATCTCTGTCTTGAATATTCTCAAAGACTGAGCCTCCACAGCCCTCTGGGGTAGAGAATTCCAAAGATTCACCACCCTCTGAGTGAAGAAATTTCTCCTCATCTTGGTCCTAAATGGCCGACCCCTTATTCTGAGACTGTGACCCCTGGTTCTAGACTCCCCAGCCAGAGGGAAATATCCACCCTGTCAAGCCCTGTAAAAAAAAAAAATTTGTATGTTTCAATGAGATCACCTTTCTTCTAAACATGATAATATAGGCCGAGTCTACTCAATCTCTCCTAATAGGACAATTCCTTCCCCCCCATCCCAGGAATCAGTCTGGTGAACCTTTGTTGCACTCCCTCAATGGCAAGTATATTCTTCCTTAGGTAAGGAGATCAAAACTGTACACAATACTCCAGATGTGGTCTCACCAATACCTTGTATAGTGGCATTAAGATGTCTTTACTCATACTCAAATCCTCTTGTAATAAAGGCCAACATACCATTTGCTTTCTTAATTGCTTGCTGTACCTGCATGTTAACTTTCAGTAATTCGTGTACAAGGATACCCAGGTCCCTCTGAACATCAACATTTCCCAATCTCTCTCCATTTATAAAATACTCTGCTTTTCTATTTTTCCTACCAAAGTGGATAACTTCATATTTCTCCACATTATGGGCCCAAGTTTCCACATGATTTGCGCCTGATTTTTAGGAGCAACTGGTGGAGAACGGACTATCTTAGAAATCACAATTCTCCACTTTTTTTTTTCTGCAGTTCTAGTCAGGTAGAACAGTTCTACTTTGGAACACAATTTTTTCTTCAAAAGGGGGCGTGTCCGGCCACTGACGCCTGATTTCAAAGTTTCCACAGTGAAAACGTACTCCAAACTAAGTTAGAATGGAGCAAGTGAAGATTTTTGTAGAACTGAAAAAACCTGTTCTACACATTAAAAAATCAGGCTCAGGTTACAAATTAGGCGTCCAGAACGAGGTGGGGTGGAGGGGGGGGAAAGGGAACTCATTAAATTCTACAATAAATCCTTATTTATACTTCTACAAATATTATACAAATAAATCCAACCTGAATAAACATTTATAAGAAAAGATTAAATAAACCATCTTCCTACCTGTGTGAAAGTGCTTCAGCCAGGGAGAATTCTGCAGCCGTTCGTTGCCTCTGAGCGGGAGATGGGGGGGGGGGGGGGAGGAGAAAGCCGTTCGTTGCCGCTGAGCGGGAGGAGGAGGAGGTGGGGGGGGGGTGGGGGAGGAGAGAGAAAGCCGGTCGTTGCCGCTGAGCGGGGGGGGGGGGAGCCGTTCGTTGCTGCTGAGCGGGGGGGGGGGGGGGGGAGAGGAAACAGCTGTTCGTTCCCGTTGGGGGGGGGGGGGAGAGGAGACAGTGAGAAGGTTGCAAGAAGCCTCAGTGCTAATGGCAATGTGCTTTTATTAAAAAATGTTCAAAAATTAAACAGCTACAAAGAACTACAAAAATGGCCGAGTGCCAATGTTTATTTCACCGTGCGCGAACGCTCCAACGCGCACGCGCAGCATTGCCAGCAGGAAAAAACTAATTTAAATAGTACCCGCCCCCTCCCACTTACAAAATCGGCGCGAGTGTAGGCTCCGCCCCCCTGGGCGCCGTGCCAGGCAGACAAGGAGCTGCAAAGCGCTCCAGAATCGCAATTTTTTTTTTAGGCGCCGTTTTAGGCTCGGAGGGGTGCCCGTTTTTTTTCGTGTGGAAACTTGGGCCCTATATTCCATTTGCCATGTTGCCCACTCGCTTAGCCTGTCTATATCCCCTTGAAGTCCCTTTGCATCCTCCTCACAACTTACATTCCCACCTAGCTTTGTATTATCAGCAAACTTGGATATATTACATTTGGTCCCCTCATCCAAATCATTGATATAGATTGTGAATAACTGAAGCCCAAGCACCGATCTGATTTGCTTGCACAATTGCAGATTCCTTTTTGGACAGTAATATTTTGAATGACTACTTGTAGGCTGATCAATGAGGCTTTTTTTAATTTGATGAAAATGGTCCCCATTCTTTTACCTAATTCTATAATGCAAACAGGTAGCAATGTTGATAAACGGGTTGTACCTCTCTTGTCCGGGACACTCTGATCCGGCAACAGTTCCGTGCTTGGATCATGGGCGGCAGAGGGTCCAGGTGCGGAGGGGGGAGCATGGCGACTGGTCCTTGGTGGGGTGCGGGGGGGGGCGTTGACACGACCTTAAAAAAAAAAGCAGCAAACCAGCACGGAGAGCGAGCGAGGATCGAGTTTCGTAGCCGGATCGTGGCGGAGGCGTTCAAGAGACCAGGCGTGTCTTCAAGTACCAGTTAGACTAGACGTGACCTCCTGTGGTTTGACTGGAGTGGTTCAACCTGTACTTGTATTAAATATATCAGTAAACTATTGGTACAGCACAACAATTAATTTCAATGCATCGCTCCATCCTTCTAGCTCTGAGTTGGATTACTGAATTAGTGCCAAAATCACAGTTGTATGCCCCATGGGCCTTGGAGTAAGGCTCATGATATTCAATCCACTTAGGACCCTGAGAGTTTTTAGAGAATCACATGCTCATACCATCTGTGAATTCAAGATTTATTTGAATTGATCAATTGCATTAGCTTGGCATTTTTATAATGGAGGTGTGGGGGGAGGAGATGGAAGCTATTAGCTTTGCGAAATATTATCATGTCCCTCTCAAATAATGAACGAATACCTTAAAATTCTTGTTACTGATCATCTTGATTCTTGTTTAAATAAGGCACCCTGGTTTTGTTCTAAACTGTTTGTGGTTTCAGAAATATTTTTCCCAGAGGCAAGTTCTTCGGGCCAAAATCATTATCTTCAGGGGGTGACTAGTATTACATCTTGATGGTCCATCAGCCTACATCTCTATATTTGGACATCAGCTTTTGATTATAATCTCATGTTATGAGTGCATGAAAGCAGTATCCTTCAGTCTTAACTGCTAATAAGGATTGGTGCTATCTTTTCATACCTGTACCGAATGAAAAATGGTCTTTATTCTCCTGTGCAATTTTATAGTTCACCTGACAGTTTTGAATTGATTCTGGTTGGCTTCCAAACTAGAAAATAAATATGCAGCACAGTAACATAAGAACATAAGAAATAGGAGCAGGAGCATGCCATTTGGCCCTTCGAGTCTGCTCTGCCATTCAATAAGATCATGGCTGATCTGATCCTGGGCTCAGCTCCACTTCCCTGCCCGCTCCCTATAACCCTAGACTTCCCTGCTGGTCAAAAAACTGTATCTCCACTGTAAATATATTCAATATATACCCAGCCTCCACAGCACTCTGAGATAGAGAATTCTAAAGATTCACGACTCTGAGAAGAAATTCCTCCTCATTTAAATGGGCGATTCCTTATTCTGAAACTGTCTCCTAGTTCTAGATTTCCCCCACGAGGGGAAACATCCTCTCTGCATCTATCCTGTCAAGCCCTCTCAGAATCTTATACTTTTCAATAAGATCACCTCTCATTCTTCTAAACTCCAATGAGTATAGGCTCAACCTTTCTTCATAAGGCAACCCCTTCATCACCAGAATCAACCTAGTGAACCTTCTCTGAACTGCCTCCAATGCAAGTATATCCCTCATTAAATACGACCAAAACTGTACACAGTACTCTCGGTGTGGTCTCTCCAACAGTTGTAGCAGGACTTTTCTGCTTTTATACTCCATCCCCCTTGCAATTAAGGCCAACTTTCCATTTGCCTTCCTGATTAATTGCTGTACCTGCATACTAACATCTTGTGTTTCATGCACAAGGACCCCCAGATCCCTTTGTCCCGCAGCATTTTGTAATCTCTCCCCATTTAAAAAATTATTTGCTTTTTTACTCTTCCTACCAAAGTGCATTACCTCACATTTCCTGCATTATACTCCATCTGCCAAATGTTTGCCCACTCACTTAGGCTGTCTATATCCCTTTGCAGATTCTTTGCGTCCTCCTCACAACTTGCTTTCCCACCTATCTTTGTATCGTGTAGTATTCGGTTTGTTGTGAATAAAATAAATGAGGCCAACACCAGAATGTATCCCTATGTCATCAAATGTGGTACCACATCAGGAAAGACTAAATCCCAACTTCTGTATTTCTCCCCAAATCTCTGCGTTATTTCCACAAAAGCTAAGTAGACCATTTGAAGTGCCAGAAAGAGTAACGGTAAGGTTGCATGTAACAGTCAAGATCCTGCAAATCCCCTGGGAGGACAGACGCACCAACGTCAGTATCCTCGATCAGGCCAACATCCCCAGCATCGAAGCACTGACCAAACATCCCCAGCATCGAAGCACTGACCACACTCGACCAGCTCCGTTGGGCGGGCCACATTGTTCGCATGCCCGACACATGACTCCCAAAGCAAGTGCTCTACTCAAAATTCCTACACAGCAAGCGAGCCGGAGGCGGGCAGAGGAAACGTTTCAAGGACACCCTCAAGGCTTCTTGATAAAATGCAACATCCAAAAGGGGAGGTACAATGAGACCTGGGTGTCATGGTACATCAGTCATTGAAAGTAGACATGCAGGTACAGCAGATAGTTAAGAAAGCAAATGGCATGTTGGCCTTCATAGCGAGTGGATTTGAGTATAGCAGCAGGGAGGTCTTGCTGCAGTTGTACTGGGCCTTGGTGAGACTACACCTTGAGTATTGTGTGCAGTTTTGGTCTCCTAATCTGAGGAAGGACAGTCTTGCTATTGAGGGAATGCAGCGAAGGTTCACCATACTGATTCTCGGGATGGCAGGACTGACATATGAAGAAAGACTGGATCGACTAGGCTTATATTCACTGGAATTTAGAAGAATGAGAGGGGATCTCATAGAACCATAGAAAATTGTGATGGGATTGGACAGGTTAGATTCAGGAAGAATGTTCCCGGTGTTGGGGAAGTCCAGAACCAGGGGTCACAGTCTAAGGATAAGGGGTAAGCCATATAGAACCGAGATGAGGAGAAACTTTTCCACCCAGAGAATTGTGAACCTATGGGAATTCTCTACCACAGAAAGTTGTTGAGTCCAGTTCGTTGGATATATTTAAAAGGGAGTTAGATGTGACCCTTAAGGCTAAAGGGATCAGGGGTTATGAAGAGAAGGCAGGAGTGGGGTACTGAAGTTGCATGATCAGCCTTGATCATATTGAATGGTGGTGCAGGCTCGAAGGGCTGAATGGCCTGCTCCTGCACCTATTTTCTATGTTTCTATCCCCACCGACACTTGAGAGTTCTTGGCCAAAGACCGCCCTAAGTGGAGGAAGAGCATCTGGGAGGGCGCTGAGCACCTTGAGTCTCGTTGCTGAGAGCATGCAGAAAGCAAGCGCAGGCAGAAGGAGCGTGTGGCAAACCAGTCCCACCCACCTTTTCCTTCAACCACTGTCTGTCCCACCTGTGACACAGACTGTAATTCCCGTATTAGATTGTTCAGTCACCTAAGAACTCACTGAATGGAAGCAAGTCTTCCTCGATTTCGAGGGACTGCCTATGATGATGATGCTCAATGTCTGCTTTGGTGCACCCAGAGTTTCAGAATATTGGAAATTCTAAACCGAAGATGAGAATGTGCTGTGATGTCTTGTTAGAATGTGCGCTAGTATCTCGCAAAATATCTGGTTATTATTTTAATGTGGCTAATTGCATTTTTGCTCAACTCGTTATCTTGTGCCTTAATTTACAGGTGGCACAAGAAATTACCTAAATTACATTTATTTATACACCAGTATTTAAGCCCACCTTCTCAAAATATGGTGGATATATTTTGACACGTTAACTGGTCTTGATGCAAATTTCACTGTACTGGGTTATGTTTTTGAGATTTGTGTTTATTTGTATTGATATAACAGTGGATCCCCTGTTCACAGGTCATCTGGTGTCTGGAGCACAATTATGAAATTTAGCTGCTAATACCGCTTGACCCTTCAAGCTGGATCTGAATTGCACCTGCCCCAATTCTGCAGCGCTGAAAGTTAGTGCGATACTGCTCGGCATCACCAAGCGCATTCGCTTTGCATTATCCCACTCTTGATAACTTACTTGAATAGATATACTAAACTTGTTTTTATAACACATTTTTATCAGTAGAAATTGGCCTAATATTTACACTTCTATCAAATGTTTTAAAGAACATCTCATCTGCAGTATAATTACACGTGGTGGTTGTGTGAAAATAACACATTTAAGAGCAAGGATTAATCAAAATGAATATGGGTTTTAAAAAAAAAAATGCTTCCTCACCTGAAGAAGGCCTTTCCTCTTTAATTTCTGAATACAGGAAGCTTGTCAGAAATCTTACACAGTTCTCTTATTTATGACTTCCTCTTCATCAAATCAGTAGCGTTCATCATATCTGCCAGTATAATTTTCTGAAGTTGATAAAGTAACCCTGAATTAATTGGTTGGATTTCTTAAATCAGTTGCAATGAAAGAGAATTAAATCTTCGAGTGCCTGAAGTCAAATAATCAGTATACACTAACCTTTTAGTAATTTCACAAACTAAGTCATATTTTTGAAATCTGCATGAGGATGAAAATCTGCTCCCAATAGATTTGGAATTATGAACATATGAAAATGATGGCAGGAAAAGACCAGCTGGTGCATCAAGTCTGCTCCACGCTCGATGCTGGAGTATCATGTCTAGATACTTCCTAGCTCCCCCGCCACGTAATCCCCTGGGCGAGGTGACAACAGTGAAAAGCTCTGGAGCAATAAGGGAAAAATTACTCTGGAAAAATCCCCTCCGACCCCCTCGGGTGATCAAACCCAGTCCAGGAGATCACATGGTCCATGTGTTCAAAATCCACCTGCCTTCTATCTGCCCCAATCGGGAACCGGTCCAGCCCCTTCCGAAGGCCATGCCGAGAGTCAGCACCCACCACACCAGCTGGCACTGTATTCCGGGGGCTCAGTGCCCTCTGGGAAATGAAGAACCATCAACCATTCAATCTATTCCTACTTTTGCATGTGCCCCGGTCCTCCCCAAACTGTCAAACTGGAATAATCTATCAATAGGCAAGCGATTTCATTATCAGATCACTTCTCAGTCTACTCTGCTCTAATGCAAACAGACCCTGCACCTTAATTCTATCTGAGTAACTAAGGTTCCTTATGTTAGGAATCATTCTTGTAGCTCTCCTTTTCCAAGGTCACTATCCTCCACCATGTGAGGGGACCAACACTGGGCATGGTACTCGAGATGCAGTTTTAACCAGAGATCTGTATTGTGGGGTTTTTTGTGCAACTTTTTATTTTCATTCAATATAGATGAAGGTAGTAAAAGAGTAAGTTTCAGCTTTCCTTAGCAAAAAGGGCCACATTACAACATAATTCTAAAAGGACAAAGAATGTTTTTAAAAAAAAACAAGCCTGAAGGCACTGAGTCTCAATGCGAGGAGCATTCGTAATAACATAAGAATTAGGAACAGGAGTAGGCCATCTAGCCCCTCGAGCCTGCTCCGCCATTCAACAAGATCATGGCTGATCTGGCCGTGGACTCAGCTCCACCTACCCACCCGCTCCCCATAACCCTTAATTTCCTTATTGGTTAAAAATCTATCTTTGATTTGAATACATTCAATGAGCTAGCCTCAACTGCTTCCTTGGGCAGAGAATTCCACAGATTTACAACCCTCTGGGAGAAGAAATTCCTTCTTAACTCGGTTTTAAATTGGCTCCCCCGTATTTTGAGGCTGTGCCCCCTAGTTCTAGTCTCCCCGACCAGTGGAAACAACCTCCCTGCCTCTACCTTGTCTATAAGGTGGATGAATTAACTGTGCAGATAGCTGTTAACTGATATAATGTAATTGGAATTACAGAGACATGACTCCAGGGTAACCAAGGCTGAGAAACATAGAAACATAGAAAATAGGTGCAGAAGTAGGCCATTCGGCCCTTCGAGCCTGCACCGCCATTCAACAAGATCATGGCTGACCATTCCCTCAGCGCCCCCCTCCTGCTTTCTCTCCATACCCCCTGATTTCCCCCCCCCCCCCCCCCCAACCGTAAGGGCCATATCTAACTCCTTCTTGAATATATCCAATGAACTGGCATCAACAACACTCTGCGGCAGGGAATTCCACAGGTTAACAGCTCTCTGAGTGAAGAAGTTTCTCCTCATCTCAGTCCTAAATGGCCGACCCCCCCTATCCTAAGACTATGTCCCCTGGTTCTGGACTTCCCCAACATCGGGAAAATTTTTCCCGCATCTAACCTGTCCAGTCCCGTCAGAATCGTATACGTTTCTGAGATCCCCCCTCATCCTTCTAAACGCCGGTGAATAAAGACCCAGTTGATCCAGTCTCTCCTCGTATGACAGCACAGCCATCCCTGGAATCAGTCTGGTGAACCTTCGCTGCATTCCCTCAATAACAAGAACGTCCTTCCTCAGACTAGGAGACCAAAACTGAACACACTATTCCAGGTGAGGCCTCACTAAAGCCCTGTACAAATGCATTAAGACCTCCCTGCTCCTATATTCAAATCCCCTAGCTATGAAGGCCAACATACCATATGCCTCCTTTACCGTCTGCGTGCCCACTTTGTGACTGATGAATCATGACATCCAGGTCTCGTTGCACCTCCCCTTTTCCTAATCTGCCGCCATTCAGATAATATTCTGCCTTTGTGTTTTTGCCCTCAAAATGGATAACCTCACATTTATCCACATTATACTGTATCTGCCATGCATTTGCCCACTCACCTAACCTGTCCAAGTCACCCTGCAGCCTCTTGGCATCCTCCTCACAGCTCACACCGCCACCCAGTTTAGTGTCATCTGCAAACTTGGAGATATTACACTCTATTCCTTCATCCAAATCGTTAATGTATATTGTAAAGAGCTGGGGTCCCAGCACTGAGCCCTGCGGCACCCCACTAGTCACTGCCTGCCATTCTGAAAAGAACCTGTTTATCCTGACTCTCTGCTTCCTGTCTGCCAACCAGTTCTCTATCCACGCCAGTACATTACCCCCAATCCCATGCGCTTTGATTTTGCACACCAATTTCTTGTGCGGGACCTTGTCAAAAGCCTTTTGAAAGTCCAAATACACCCCATCCATTGGTTCTCCCTTGTCCACTCTGCTAGCTACATCCTTAAAAAATTCCAGAAGATTTGTCAAGCATGATTTCCCTTTCATAAATCCATGCTGACTTGGTCCGATCCTGTCACTGCTTTCCAAATGCGCTGCTATTTCATCCTTAATGATTGATTCCAACATTTTCCCCACTACTGATGTCAGGCTAACCGGTCTATAATTACCCGTTTTCTCTCCCTCCTTTTTTAAAAAAGTGGTGTTACATTAGCTACCCTCCAGTCTATAGGAACTGATCCAGATTCGATAGACTGTTGGAAAATGATCACCAATGCATCCACTATTTCTAGGGCCACTTCCTTAAGTACTCTAGGATGCAGACTATCAGGTCCAGGGAATTTATCAGCCTTTAATCCCATCAATTTCCCTAACACAATTTCCTGCCTAATAAGGATATCTTTAAGTTCCTCCTTCTCATTGGACCCACTATCCACTAGTACATTCAGAAGGTTATTTGTATCTTCCTTTGTGAAGACAGAACCAAAGTATAGGTTCAATTGGTCTGCCATTTCTTTGTTCCCCATTATAAATTCACCTGAATTCGACTGCAAGGGACCTACATTTGTCTTTACTAATCTTTTTCTCTTCACATATTTATAGAAGCTTTTGCAGTCAGTTTTTATGTTCCCTACAAGCTTCCTCTTGTACTCTTAATTAAACCCTTAGTCCTCCTCTGTTGAATTCTAAATTTCTCCCAGTCCTCAGGTTTGTTGCTTTTTCTAGCCAATTTATATGCCTCTTCCTTGGTTTTAACACTATCCTTAATTTCCCTTGTTAGCCATGGTTGAGCCACCTTCCCAGTTTTATTTTTACCCCAGACAGGGATGTACAATTACTGAAGTTCATCCATGTGATCTTTAAATGTTCACCATTGCTTATCCACCGTCAACCCTTTAAGTATCCTCTGCCAATCTATTCCAGCCAATTCACGCCTCATACCGTCGAAGTTACCTTTCCTTAAATTCAGGACCCTAGTTTCCGAATTAACTTTGTCACTCTCCATCTTAATAAGGAATTCTACCATATTATGGTCACTTTTCTCCAAGGGGCCTTGCACAACAAGATTGCTAATTAGTCCCTTCTCATTACACATCACCCAGTCTAGGATGGCCAGCTCCCTGGTTGGTTCCTCGACATATTGGTCTGGAAAACCATCCCGAATACACTCCAGGAAATCCTCCTCCACCGCATTGCTACCAGTTAGGTTATCCCAATCAATATGTAGATTAAAGTCGCCCATGATTACTGCTGTACCTTTATTGCACACATCCCTTATTTCTTGTTTGATGCTGTCCCCAACCTCACTACTATGATTTGGAGGTCTATACACAACTCCCACGAGCGTTTTCTGCCCGTGGTGGGGTAGTGTTACTGGTTAAAGAGGAGATTAACACAATAGTAAGGAAGGACATTAACTTGGATGACTGGGTTGACTAGGCTTGTATTCACTGGAATTGCGAAGAATGAGAGGGGATCTCATAGAAGCATAGAAAATTCTGACTGGATTGGACAGGTTAGATGCAGGAAGAATGTTCCCGATGTTGGGGAAGTCCAGAACCAGGGGTCGCAGTCTAAGGATAAGAGTAAGCTATTTAGGACCACGATGAGAATCTTTTTCACCCAGAGAATTGTGAACCTATGGAATTCTCTACCACAAAGTTGTTCAGTCCAGTTCGTTAGATATATTCAAAAGGGAGTTAGATGTGGCCTATATGGCTAAAGGGATCAGGGGTATGGAGAGAAGGCAGGAGTGGGGTACTGAAGTTGCATGATCAGCCATGATATTGAATGGTGATGCAGGCTCAAAGGGCTGAATAGCCTGCTCCTGCACCTATTTTCTATGTTTCTATGATGTGGAATCTATATGGGTAGAGCTGCGAAACACCAAAGGGCAGAAAACGTTATTAGGAGTTGTGTACAGATCACCAAACAGTAGTAGTGAGGCTGGGGATGACATCAAACCAGAAATTAGGGATGCTTGCAATAAAGGTACAGCAGTTATCATGGGTGACTTTAATCTACATATAGATTGGGCTAACCAAACTGGTAGCAATACTGTGGAGGAGGATTTCCTGGAGTGTATAAGGGATGGTTTTCTCGATCAATATGTCGTGGAACCAACTCGAGAGCTGGCCATCCTAGACTGGGTGTTGTGTAATGAGAGAGGATTAATTTAGCAATCTTGTCGTGCGAGGCCCCTTAGGGAAGAGTGACCATAATATGGTAGTATTCTTCATTAAGGTGGAGAGTGACCGTTAATTCAGAGACTAGGGTTCTGAACTTAACGAAAGGTAACTTCGATGGTATGAGACGTGAATTGGCTAGGATAGACTAGCAAATGATACTTAAAGGGTTGACGGTAGATTAGACATTTAAAGATCACCTGGATGAACTACAACAATTGTACATCTCTGGCGTAAAAATAAAACGCGGAAGGTGGCTCAACCGTGGCTAACAAGGGAAATTAGGGATAGTGTTAAATCCAAGGAAGAGGCATATAAATTGGCCAGAAAAAGCAGCAAACCTGAGGACTGGGAGAAATTTAGAATTCAGCAGAGGAGGACGAAGGGTTTAATTAGAAGGGGGAAAATAATGTATGAGAGTAAGCTTGCAGGGAACATAAAAACTAACTGCAAAAGCTTCTATAGATATGTGAAGACCAATTGAACAAATACTTTGGTTCTGTCTTCACTAAGGAAGACACAAATAGCCTCCCGGAAATACTAGGGGACCGAGGGTCCAGCGAGAAGGAGGGAAATCTTTATTAGTCAGGAAATGGTGTTAGGGAAATTGATGGGATTGAAGGCCGATAAATCCCCAGGGCCTGATAGTCTGCATCCCAGAGTACTTAAGGAAGTGGCCCTAGAAATAGTAGATGAATTGGTGATCATTTTCCAACATTCTGTGGATTCTGGATCAGTTCCTATGGATTGGAGGGTAGCTAATATAACCCCACTTTTTTTTTAAAAAGAGGAAGAGAAAACAAGGAATTATAGGCCGGTTAGCCTGACATCGGTAGTGGGGAAAATGCTGGAATCAATTATTGAGGATATAATCGTAGCGCATTTGGAAAGCAGTGACCGGATCGGTCCATGTCAGAATGGATTTATGAAAGGGAAATCATGTTTGACAAATCTTCTAGAATTTTTTGAGGATGTAACTAGCAGAGTGGATAAGGGAGAACCAGTGGATGTGGTGTATTTGGACTTTCAAAAGGCTTTTGACAAGGTCCCACACGTGATTAGTGTGCAAAATTAAAGCACATGGTATTGGGGGTAATGTATTGATGTGGATAGAGAACTGGTTGGCAGACAGGAAGCAAAGAGTGGGAATAAATGGGTTCTTTTCAGAATGGCAGGCAGTGACTAGTGGGGTACCACAAGATTCAGTGCTGGGACCCCAGCTATTTACAATATATATTAATGATTTAGACGAAGGAATTGAATCTAATATCTCCAAGTTTGCAGATGACACTAAGCTGGGTGGCAGTGTGAGCTGTGAGGAGGATGCTAAGAGGCTGCAGGGTGGCTTGGACAGGTTAGGCGAGTGGGCAAATGTATGGCAGATGCAGTATAATGTGGATAAATGTGAGGATATCCACTTTGGTGGCAAAAACAGGAAGGCAGATTATTATCTCAATGTTGACAGATTAATAAAAGGGGAGGTGCAACGTGACCTGGGTGTTATGGTACATCAGTCATTGAAAGTAGGCATGCAGCTACAGTAGGCAGTAAAGAAAGCAAATGGCATGTTCACCTTCATAGCGAGAGGATTTGAGTATAGGAGCAGGGAGGTCTTACTGCAGTTGTACAGGGCCTTGGTGAGACCACACCTTGAATATTGTGTGCAGGTTTGGTCCCCAAATCTGAGGAAGGACATTCTTACTATTGAAGGAGTGCAGCGAAGGTTCACCAGACTGATTCCTGGGATGGCAGGACTGACATATGAAGAAAGACTGGATTGACTAGGCTTATATTCGCTGGAGTTTAGAAGGATGAGAGGGGATCTCATAGAAACATAAAATTCTGATGGGATTGGACAGGTTAGATGCAGGAAGAATGTTCCTGATGTTGGGGAAGTCCAGAACCAGGGATCAGCTATATAGGACCGCGCTGAGGAGAAACTTTTTCACCCAGAGAATTGTGAATGTGTGCAATTCTCTACCACAGAAAGTTGTCGAGTCCAGTTCGTTAGATATATTCAAAAGGGATTAGATGTGGCCCTTACGGCTAAAGGATCAAGGGGTATGAAGAGAAGGCAGGAGTGGGGTACTGAAGTTGCATGATCAGCCATGATCATATTGAATGGTGGTGCAGGCTCTAAGGGCCGAATGGCCTGTTCTTGCTCATATTTTTTATGTTTCTTTCTCCTGAAGGAGAAAGTTCTAGGTTTGATCCCTACACCAGGGCTAGAGCGCATAATCTAGGCTGACACTCTGGTGTCCTGGTCTATGTTTCTCCTTAGACCAGCACAGCCAACATCAGATTTGCTTTTTATTAATCTGAGATTTTGCACTGTGCAAAATGACATGGCAGCCTACATAATATGATTGAGTACAATTTGAAATAATGTATTGTGCATGAAATGCCTTGAGACATGAGACATGGGGTTAGAAATTGCCCTCTGCCGGAAACGGGGCTCACTTAGCCTTTCTGAAGTGTTCTGGCTGCCACATCCATTGCGGTGGTCTATCTGGCGAAATTCAGCACCTCGGGTTTTTTTTTTCCAGCGGGGCAGAAGTGGATCATCATGGGGGCGGATTCATAGAATCGTAGAAACTTACAGCACAGAAGGAGGCCATTTTGGCCCATATTGTCCGCACCAGCTGACCAAGAACCATCCAGCCTAATCCCATTTTCCAACTCTTAGTCCATAGTCCTGTGGGTTATGGCACTTCAAGTGCACAGTGGGAGCGGAGCGGCGCACTGATGACATCATCATACTGGCACATTACAATGTCTCTCCCCTTCAGTTAAAGGGGAGAGCCGCTGCGAACTCTGCAGATATTTTAGTTAGGCCCACTGGGCCACCAGGGAGGGTTTTGGCCGGGCCAGTGACCTGGCACCCAAGAGGGGTTGCCAGACTGCCTGTTGGAGGCCCAGCTGAACCCGGAGGCATATTTGTCGGCCGACAAAAGAAAAATAACATGACGGCCATGGCAGTGCACCCTCCCCTTTAAGGGTGGCCGTGCCGCCATTTCCCAGAGAGTGCACCGACAGCAAAAGCTGTCTGAGGCACTGGCCAGCGGTGGGGCCCCTCCCGTGGGCAGGGCAATGTCGGGTAAGGGCCAATTTCGCGGGGGCGTCCCCGCCAGTCGTTAAGGGGTCAGCATGTGCACGCCGCCGCGGGAAAACGGGCGGAGCGGTCCCGGGCACCACTCCGCTCTTGAGGTAGGGTAATTTATAAAATGGCCCCATCATGGAGAGTCGGTGGCCAATACGCGTGGCTTTTCCGGAAGCCAGAGGCTTTATCTGCAGGGGCAATTTCGGCCCCATGATCTTGTACAGAAATGCACTAAGGGAGAAAATTCTGAAATATAGATGATGACGAATATATGCAGTTTTAATACTTTCTTTCGTCCCTTCTCTCCATTTTCTTTCCTCTTCTAAAGCATCAACTCTTTGAGGTATTGTTCCATGAGTCCCAACAGTCCTCTGATAGTTCACCCAAGTAGCCATGCAGTATTGGCAGGCTGTGAACCTAACCAGTCAGCCTTCTGGACTCAACATAGAGTTCAACAATTTCAAACCATAACCTCTGCCTATAGTTTGTTCCCTTTCCTCCCCTTTTTTTAAAAAATAACCCCCCCCCCCTTTATTTTTTCTGTTTCCCATGGCAGCTGGTAATTCTGCCATTCGCACCCTACCTAGACTTATCGTTTGTTTCCTAACTTGTACCATTGCCATCTCAATTTGGCCCATTATCCATTCCCTTTGTGTCTCAAATCTCTCCTGCCTTCCACCCTATCACAGACCTTCCCTTTTGTTGTTTCCTCCTCTTTCCCCTTTCCCTTCCTGAAGAATCTTTCATATTTTGAACTTTTGACAGTTCTGACTAAGGGTCATCGCGCTGAAACGTTAACTTTGTTTCTCTCCATAGATGCTACCTGACTTGCTGAGATTTCCAACATTTTCTGTACTTTACTTTAGCATTGACATGCTGTTTTACTGTTGATCCTGATCTTGTGCAGTTTCAAACAGAAGTGGGAAGCCTGGCTGATTTATCTCACTCCTACCCCAAGTGCACTGAGGTGAATCTTGGTGCCCAAATGCTGCCCCATCTAGGAGCAGCTAATTCCGCAGTCAACGAGAGCTAATACTTGGAACAAATGGGAAGATGCAGTCGCTTGTCTATCACAGAGCCAATTATATTAGAGATTTGCAAACAAATTGAATTCATAAGTAGTTAAGTAAATAAGCAGCCAAGTGTCATCCGTGAAGAAGGGACTGGGTCTTGTATAATGAGAGGATTAATTAGCAATCTGGTCGTGCAAGGCCCCTTGGGGAAGTGTGACCATAATATGGTACAATTCTTCATTTTAAGATGGAGAGTGACACAGTTAATTCAGAGACTAGGGACCTGAACTTAAAGAAAGGTAACTTCGATGGTATGAGATGTGAATTGGCTAGGACAGACTGGCGAATGATACTTAAAGGGCTGACGGTAGATAGGCAATGGCAGACATTTAAAGATCACATGGATGAACTACAATAATTGTACATCCCTGTCTGACATAAAAATAAAAAGGATAAGGTAACCATGGCTAACAAGGGAAATTAGGGATAGTGTTAAATCCAAGGAAGAGGCATATAAATTGGCCAGAAAAAGCAACAAACCTGAGGACTGGAAGAAATTTAGAATCTAGCAGAGGAGGACTCGGGATTTAATTAGGAGGGGGAAAATAGAATAGGAGAGTAAGCTTGCAGGGTACATAAAAATTGACTGCAAAAGTTTCTATATATATATGTAAAGAGAAAAAGATTAGCGAAGACTAATGCAGTCAGAATCAGGTGAATTCATACTGGGGAACAAGGAAATGGCAGACCAATTGAACAAATACTTTGGCTCTGTCTTCACCAAGGAAGACACTGATAACCTCCCGAAAATAATAGGGGACCGAAGGTCTAGCGAGGAGGAGGAAACTGAAGGAAATCCTTATTAGTCAGGAAATTGTGTTAGGGAAACTGATGGGATTGAAGGCTGATAAATCCCCAGGGCCTGATAGTCTGCATCCCAGAGTACTTAAGGAAGTGGCTCTAGAAATAGTGGATGCATTGGTGGTCATTTTCCAACATTCTATTGACTCTGGATCAGTTCCTATGGATTGGAGGGTAGCTAATGTAACCCCGCTTTTTAAAAAAAGGAGGGAGAGAAAACGGAATTATAGACTGGTTAGCCTGACATCAGTAGTGGGGAAAATGTTGGAATCAATTATTAAAGATGTAATGGCAGCGCATTTGGAAAGCAGTGACAGGATCAGTCCAAGCCAACATGGATTTATGAAAGGGAAATCATGCTTGACAAATCTTCTGGAATTTTTTGAGGATGTAACCAGTAGAGTGAACAAGGGAGAACCAGTGGATGTGGTGTATTTGAACTTTCAAAAGGCTTTTGACAAGGTCCCACACAAGAGATTGGTGTGCAAAATTAAAGCACATGTTATTGGGGAAATGTATTGATGTGGATAGGAAACTGGTTAGCAGACAGGAAGCAAAGAGTAGGAATAAACGGGTCCTTTTCAGAATGGCAGGCAATGACTATTGAGGTGCCGCAAGGTTCAGTGCTGGGACCCCAGCTATTTACAATATACATTAATGTCTCCAAGTTTGCGGATGACACTAAGTGTGTGGCAGTGTGAACTGTGAGGAGGATGCTAAGAGGCTGCAAGGTGACTTGGACAGGTTAGGTGAGTGGGCAAATGCATGGCAGATGCAGTATAATGTAGATAAATGTGAGGTTATCCACTTTGGTGGCAAAAACAGGAACGCAGAATATTATCTGAATGGTGACAGATTAGGAAAAGGGGAGGTGCAACGAGACCCGGGTGTCATGGTACATCAGTTATTGAAAGTTGGCATGCAGGTACAGCAGGCGGTGAAGAAGGCAAATGGCATGTTGGCCTTCATAGAGAGAGAATTTGAGTATAGGAGCAGGAAAGTCTTACTGCAGTTGTACAGGGCCTTGGTGAGGCCACACCTTGAATATTGTGTACAGTTCTGGTCTCCTAATCTGAGGAAGGACATTCTTGCTATTGAGGGAGTGCAGCGAAGGTTCATCAGACTGATTCCCAGGATGGCAGGACTGACATATGAAGAAAGACTGGATCGACTAGGTTTATATTCACTGGAATTTAGAAGAATGAGAGGGGATCTCATAGAAACATATAAAATTCTGACAGGACTGGACAGGTTAGATGCAAGAAGAATGTTCCCGATGTTGGGGATTTCAGAACTAGGCATCACAGTCTAAGGATAAGGGGTAAACCATTTAGGACTGAGATAAGGAGAAACTTTTTCACTCAGAGAATTGTGAACCTGTGGAATTCTCTACCACAGAAAATTGTTGAGGCCAGTTTGTTTGATTTATTCAAAATGGAGTTAGATGTGACCCTTTTGGCTAAAGGGATCAAGGGGTATGGAGAGAAAGCAGGAATGGGGTACTGAATTTGCATGATCAGCCATGATCATATTGAATGGTGGTGCAGGCTCGAAGGGCTGAATGGCCTACTCCTGCACCTATTTATTTTCTATGTTTCTGTGACATTGGTTACAGATGACGTCTGGCCTGTGTCCAGGCTGAAATTCAGTCCAACAAACATGGAGAAGATGAGAAAGATCTGCATCTGGTACCCAGTGCCTCAAAATGTATTCAAGGAGGTTGAGGGGGTCCTAGAAGTTGGAATAGGTCAGATATTTCAACTAGACATTTCTAAAAATGGCCTGCAGCAGGTTTGTGTCAGTTTGGTTTCCGTAATTGTGACAAGGCTGCCAAATCAAAACAATTTCTTGATTCGCTACTAGTGGAGCTGTGGGAGGGAAGTAATTTGTTTCCCTGTAAGCAGTGTTTGCTGAAGTTTACACTGCTGGAGGTTGATTGTTTTTCTGTACTCCTACAGTGTGTACCTTTTTATTGACCGTTTTTTTTTGACAAAATTACCTGGTGTTCCTGGAGGAAAGAACACTTGCTCCCCGAGGCTTAGATGCGCAGCTCAGCGTATGGGCTCTCACATCCCAGGAACATAAGCACAACTTGGGATCACATGGGCCGGACCACCAATGAATGAGGAGTGTTCTCATTGATAATAATGGTGAGTTCCGTTTGTACAGAGCTCCCATTACTATCAATGAGAATACCCCCCAAAACACAAGCACAGCACATAAATTTAAAAAAAACACCTCCCATTTAAAATTAATTGAAATTAAATTAAATAGTTTTCAGAATTTTTTTAAATATGATTTAATAGGGTTAAAAATAAACTTGCGTTAATGGACAGTGTTTTTAATAGAAAAATTAAATGTTATCACTTTTTTAAATATCTTTTATAATGCTTACACTGGTAAAAGCAGGCCTGGGGTGGGGGGGTGGGGGGGCGGAGGGTACTTAGCTTGTGTTTCCCGCTGCTGCTCCCTTTTCTCACGGGGTCCTGGCTGCGATCGCTCAGCCCGGCACTCTGCTTGAGCGCCAGGCTGATCGCGCGGCACCCCCGCTCCCCCGTGCTCCAGGTAGGTCCGTTTTCCTTCTGCAGAGTTAGCAGCGTACGCCGTTCCCATTAAGTGAAGGAAGAGCCCCTCGCACGCGGCAGCACTGCATGGCCCAGTGTGCAGCACTGCGAAGGCGTCTGCCCCGTTAGCACCTCTGGCAGGAAGTGGAGCACTTGACTTAGCATTCTACTTCCTTCTGGGGGCGGTAACCCGAATTTTTCAAGAGGGGTGGAACTTCCGCGCCTGGCGCTAAGTTTCACACATCTCAGATGTTACCACCCCCCAAATGTGGCGATAACTAATTTCACCCCTATGTCTCCTACTTCTCAACCAATTGTCAATTTTTTTCCAACATCCAAATTTTCATGATTAGAAATATTCTGATGCAGAATGGCTGAGTAGATAATTGGTAGAGGAATGGATTGTACATAAAAATGGCCATCAGATGCTGCTTCAAGCACAGCTATCCATTCATTTTTAATAGGGCTGGTATAGAACTTATTTCCATAGTCCATTACAAATTCATGAGGAATATTGAATTGACTTTGACTAAAAGATTTAATTTTATGCATACACATCCAGATGCTGCTTTTGTACTATCCAGGCTATTCAATAAGTAAACCATTTCAAATGTAATTCATTTTTAGCATTTACTAAGAAAATGGGAACTTACTAGCTTAACCGTATTATGTATATTTCTTGGTGAGGATTACTGGTAAAGTAAAGGTACATTATATTGTAACCGTAACTTGTTCAACTGTTTAGACTAATGTCTGGTAAATTGACATATGCCCCGTGTTGTAAGAACATCAAAATAGGAAGGTTATGTTTAACCTAAGCTTCTAGCCTATGTGTTTGTCATCAATTAATTAATCGACTCCAGATGAAAGGAGTAATCCTTATAAATATTACTAAATCTTAAGAGCATTTCATCCAACTCTGCAGTTATGCCTCCTGTATTATGGTCTTCCATTCTTACCATTGATGTTCACCATGGACTACAAACTACAATTTATTGTCCAGTGCAGGATCAGCTGTACTGAATAATTCTCCCAGGAGTGCACTCAGCGACGAAGTAGTGAAATTAATGCTATTGGATGGATTATGTCTGGGGTTTGTCAATTATTGCAATTTCCTGTTGTGCAGTATCTGCACCATGTTTCAGTTTTTGTCACATTCTCTCAAGTGCAATTGCTGATGGAGATTTTTTTTTCCCTCTTTACAATAGGGAAGGATCACGTTTGTAGATTTATTGGCTGTGGAAGAAATGACAGATTTAATTATGTTGTTATGCAGCTGCAGGTAAGTTTATTTAAAAAGCACCATCTACATTTTAATGTACAGCAACTAAAAGTTTCTTTATCACTTTGTTCTTGAAGTTGAGCCCCCCTTAACCAGAGCTCCCTTATCCAGAACCATTCCTGGCCATTCAAACTCCAACGTGACGACTACGTGTGCGGGAAGTGTATCCGCCTCCAGCTCCTGACTGACCGCGTTGTGGAATTGGAGCTGAGGGTAGATTCACTCTGGAGCATCCACAATGCTGAGAATGACGTGAGTAGCACGTGTAGCGAGTTGGTCTTACCGCAGGTGAAGGGTCCACAGCCAGCTAGGGAATGGAAGACCAGCAGGAAGAGCAGTGCAAGGAAGGTAGTGCAGGGGTCCCCTGCGGTCATCCCCCTGCAAAACAGATACACTGCTTTGAGTACTGTTGAGGGGGATGACTCACCAGGGGAGGGCAGCAGCAGCCAAGTTCATGGCACCGTGGCTGGCTCTGTTGCACAGGAGGGCAGGAAAAAGAGTGGGAGAGCGATAGTGATAGGGGATTCAATTGTAAGGGGAATAGATAGGCGTTTCTGCGGCCGCAACCGAGACTCCAGGATGGTATGTTGCCTCCCTGGTGCAAGGGTCAAGGATGTCTCGGAGTGGGTGCAGGACATTCTAAAAAGGGAGGGAGAACAGCCAGTTGTCGTGGTGCACATTGGTCCCAACGACATAGGTAAAAAAAAGGGATGAGGTCCTGCGAGACGAATTTAAGGAGCTAGGAGCTAAATTTTAAAAGTAGGACCTCAAAAGTAGTAATCTCGGGATTGCTACCAGTGCCACGTGCTAGTCAGAGTAGGAATCGCAGGATAGCGCAGATGAATACGTGGCTTGAGCAGTGGTGCAGCAGGGAGGGATTCAAATTCCTGGGGCATTGGAACCGGTTCTGGGGGAGGTGGGACCAGTACAAACCGGACGGTCTGCAGGACCGGAACCAATGTCCTAGGGGGAGTGTTTGCTAGTGCTGTTGGAGAGGAGTTAAACTAATATGGCAGGGGGATGGGAACCAATGCAGGGAGACAGAGGGAAACAAAATGGAGACAGAAGCAAAGGACAGAGAGGAGATGAGTAAAAGTGGAGGGCAGAGAAACCCAAGGCGAAAAACAAAAAGGGGCCAATGTACAGCAAAATTCTAAAGGGTCAAAGTGTAATAAAAAGGCAAGCCTGAAAGCTCGGTGCCTCAATGCGAGAAGTATTCGGAACCCAGGAGGGGCTCTGAGCTAGTTAGTGGGTGAGAGCGCGGATGAACAGGACCCCAAGAAAGAATGCAAAAGGCAGGAGGCAACAGAGCAGAGTAGCACTGGGGTAAGTGTAAACCACAAGGTGATAGGAAGGGACAATATGTATGAAGATAAAGGGGCTGCAGGAGGGGTCAAAACTAAAAATCATGGTTTAAAAGCTAGTATTAAAACACTCTATCTAAACGCACTCGGCATTCGAAATAAAGTAAATGAGTTGACGGCACAAATCATTGCAAATGGGTATGATTTGGTGGCCATTACAGAAACGTGGTTGCAAGGTGGCCAAGACTGGGAATTAAACATACAGGGGTATCTGACAATTCGGGAGGATAGACAAGAAGGGAAAGGAGATGGGGTATCTCTGTTAATAAAGGATGATATCAGGGCAGTTGTGAGAGATGATATTGGCTCTAATGAACAAAATGTTGAATCATTGTGGGTGGAGATTAGAGATAGTAAGGGGAAAAAGTCACTGGTGGGCGTAGTTTATCGGCCCCCAAATAATAACTTCACAGTGGGGCGGACAATAATCAAGGGAATAATAGAGGCATGTGAAAAAGGAATGGCAGTAATCATGGGGGATTTTAACCTACATATCGATTGGTCAAATCACATCGCACGGGGTAGCCTGGAGGAAGAATTCATAGAATGCATACGGGATTGTTTCTTAGAACAGTATGTTACAGAACCTACAAGGGAGCAAGCTATCTTAGATCTGGTCCTGTGTAATGAGACAGGAATAATAAACGATCTACTGGTAAAAGATCCTCTCGGAATGAGTGATCACAGTATGGTTGAATTTGTAATACAGATTGAGGGTGAGGAAGTAGTGTCTCAAACGAGCGTGCTATGCTTAAACAAAGGGGACTACAGTGGGATGAGGGCAGAGTTAGCTAAAGTAGACTGGGAACACAGACTAAACGGTGGCACAATTGAGAAACAGTGGAGGACTTTTAAGGAGCTCTTTCATAGTGCTCAACAAAAATATATTCCAGTGAAAAAGAAGGGCGGTAAGAGAAGTGATAACCAGCCGTGGATAACCAAGGAAATAAAGGAGTATCAAATTAAAAACCAATGCGTATAAGGTGGCCAAGGTTAGTGGGAAACTAGAAGATTGGGAAAATTTTAAACGACAGCAAAGTATGACTAAGAAAGCAATAAAGAAAGGACAGATAGATTACGAAAGTAAACTTGTGCAAAACATAAAAACAGATAGTAAAAGCTTTTACTGATATATAAAACGGAAAAGAGTGACTAAAGTAAATGTTGGTCCTTTAGAAGATGAGATGGGGGATTTAGTAATGGGAAATGTGGAAATGGCTGAGACCTTAAACAATTATTTTGCTTCGGTCTTCACAGTGGAAGACACAAAAACCATGCTAAAAATTGCTGGTCACGGGAATGTGGGCAGGGAGGACCTTGAGACGATCACTATCACTAGGGAGGTAGTGCTGGACAGGCTAATGGGACTCAAGGTAGACAAGTCCCCTGGTCCTGATGAAATGCATCCCAGGGTATTAAAAGAGATGGCGGAAGTTATAGCAGATGCATTTGTTATAATCTATCAAAATTCTCTGGACTCTGGGGAGGTATCAGTGGATTGGAAAGCAGCTAATGTAACGCCTCTTTAAAAAAGGGGGCAGACAAAAGGCAGGTAACTATAGGCCGGTTAGTTTAATATCTGTAGTGGGGAAAATGCTTGAAGCTATCATTAAGGAAGAAATAGCGGGATAGGAATAGTGCAATCAAGCAGACGCAGCATGGATTCATGAAAGGGAAATCATGTTTAACTAACTTACTGGAATTCTTTGAGGATATAATGAGCATGGTGGAGAGAGGTGTACCGATGGATGTGGTGTATTTAGATTTCCAAAAGGCATTCGATAAGGTGCCACACAAAAGGTTACTGCAGAAGATAAAGGTACGCGGAGTCAGCGGAAATGTATTAGCATGGATAGAGAATTGGCTGGCTCACAGAAAGCAGAGAGTCGGGATAAATGGGTCTTTTTCAGGTTGGAAATCAGGTTAGTGGTGTGCCACAGGGATCGGTGCTGGGATCACAACTGTTTACAATATACATAGATGACCTGGAGGAGGGGACAGAGTGTAGTGTAACAAAATTTGCAGATGACACAAAGATTAGTGGGGAAAGCAGGTTGTGTAGAGGACAGAGGCTGCAAAGAGATTTAGATAGGTTAAGTGAATGGGCTAAGGTTTGGCAGATGGAATACAATGTCGGAAAATGTGAGGTCATCCACCTTGGGGGAAAAAAAAACAGTAAAAGGGAATATTATTTGAATGGGGAGAAATTACAACATGCTGCGGTGCAGAGGGACCTGGGCGTCCTTGTGTATGAATCCCAAAAAGTTAGTTTGCAGGTACAGCAGGTAATCAGGAAGGCAAATGGAATGTTGGCCTTCATTGCAAGAGGGATGGAGTACAAAAGCAGGGAGGTCCTGCTGCAACTGTACAAGGTATTGGTGAGGCCGCACCTGGAGTACTGCGTGCAGTTTTGGTCACCTTACTTAAGAAAGGATATACTAGCCTTGGAGGGGGTATAGAGACGATTCACTAGGCTGATTCCGGAGATGAGGGGGTTACCTTATGATGATAGATTGAGTAGACTGGGTCTTTACTCGTTGGAGTTCAGAAGGATGAGGGGTGATCTTATAGAAACATTTAAAATAATGAAAGGGATAGACAAGATAGAGGCAGAGAGGTTGTTTCCACTAGTCGGGGAGACTAGAACTAGGGGGCACAGCCTCAAAATACAGGGGTGCCAATTTAAAACCGAGTTGAAAAGGAATATCTTCTCCCAGAGGGTTGTGAATCTGTGGAATTCTCTGCCCAAGGAAGCAGTTGAGGCTAGCTCATTGAATGTATTCAAATCACAGATAGATAGTTTTTTAACCAATAAGGGAATTGAGGGTTATGGGGAGCGGGCGGGTAAGTGGAGCTGAGTCCACGGCCAGATCAGCCATGATCTTTTTAAATGGCGGAGCAGGCTCGAGGGGCTAGATGGTCTACTCCTGTTCCTAATTCTTCTGTTCTTATGAACAAATTGAAGTCCTTCCTCGCTGCCGACTCCCGCAATCACTGTCCTGACCCTGCGATCCACCGCACCCCCCATGATCTATCTGCCGCACTCCCAGCCCCAAGCCAGCCAGCCCTGATATCCCCTTGCTCAGTACCTGTACCATCCAAATTAACATGACCACCCCTCGTCCGGAAAAATCCCTTATCCAGAACAGGCCAGGTCCCAAGGGTTCAGGATAAGGGAGGTTCAATCTGTACCTAGCTTCTAATGCACCTTGGAGCAGGGTTATTTTAATGAATTTGTCTTTATTCTAAGCAGAAGAACATAACTAGGAGCAGGAGTAGGCCACCTGACCCCTCAAACCTGCTCCGCCATTCAATATTGACACTCTCCCACTTCTCTGCCCGCTCCCCATAACCCTTTATTCCCTTATCGCTCACCTGTCTATTTCTGCCTTAAATATATTCAATAACCCAGCCTCCACAGCTCTTTGGAACAGAGAATTCCATAGATTTACAACCCTCAGAGAAGAAATTCCTCCTCATCTCAGTTTTAAATGGGTGGCCCCTTATTCTGAGACTATGTCCTCTAGTTTTAGTTCCCCCTATGAGTGGAAATATCCTCTCTGTATCCACCTTGTCGAACCCCCTCGTTATCTTGCATGTTTCGATAAGATCACCTCTCACTGGCATATAGGCACAACCTATCTTCATAAGTCAACCCCCTCATCTCCTGAATCAACCTAGTGAACCTTTTCTGAACAGCGCCCAATGCAAGTATATCCTTCCTTAAATACGGAGACCAAAACTGTACGCAGTACTCTAGGTGTGGCATCACGAATACCCTGTACAGTTGTAGCAGAACTTCTCTGCTTTTATACACCATCCCCCTTGCAAAAAAGGCCAACATTCCATTTGCCTTCCTGATTACTTGCTGCACCTAACTTTTTGTGTTTCATGCACAAGAATCCCAGGTCCCTCTGTACTGTAGGACTTTGCAATTTTTCTCTATTTAAATTATAATTTGCTTTTCTATTTTTTTATGCCAAAGTGGATAACGTCACATTTTCCCACATTATACTACATCTGCCAAATTTTTGCTTACTCACTTAGCCTGTCTATATCCCTTTACTGATTTTGTGTCTCCTCACAATTTGCTTTCCCACTCATCTTTGTATCATCAGCAAACTTGGCTACATTGCACTCTGTCCCTTCATCCAAGTCATTAATATAGATTGTAAATAGTTGAGGACCCAGCACCAATCCTTGTGGCACCCCACTAGTCAATGTTTGTCAACCGGAAAATGACCCATTTATCCCGACTTTCTGTTAGCCAATCCTCTATCCATGCTAATATATTACCCCCAATCCAGTGAGCTTTTATCTTGTGCGGTAACCTTTTATGTGGCACCTTATCGAATGCCTTCTGGAAATCCATAAGACATAAGAAATAGGAGCAGGAGTAGGCCATTTGGTCCCTTGAGCCTGCTCTGCCATTTAATAAGATCTTGGCTGACCTACCTGAACTCCACTTGCCTGCACTATCCCCATATCCCTTGATTCCTTGGATAAATAAAATAATTTATTACAATTCATGTTTATCTTAATGTCTGTGGAAATGTATTTGATTTGTGTTTCGTCGAATTAAATGACTTTTGTAATGACCAGAATTTCTTTTGGAAGTGTTGAAGTTTAATTTGCTGTGATGTAAAATATCCTTTTACTGTTTGTCTTTATACCCTGCATCGTTTGCGGAGTCTCTAACTTCTGCAATATACCTTATTCCACTTTTAGTTTGTATTAAATTGTCTAACATATTACAGGTATTACTAAAACATAAGGCCAGATTACCCGATTGTGTCTTTTACCTGGAGTCCGGAGCTGATGACACCCTCCAGTTAGTGACCTCAATAATATACTTGGAATGGGCTATTACTGTCAGAAAGGCATTCTTCTAATTGCTTACAAACCAGGAAACCTCTAAGCATGTGAGGTCATTGCTGTGTATAGAGCACCATTTTAGATACAGGTTGAGCGTCCAAAATCCGGAGTTCCAGAATCTGGACTCCAGACCGATTGGCAGGGCAGTTTGGAATCCATAATATGTTCCAGAATCCGAATCTACCGACCTCGTGGTACTGCCGCTGCCTGACCTTGGACCTTGCCTCACCGTCCCTCGCCTTGCCGCTGCCCGATCTCTGGCCTTGCCTTGCTGCCACTGCCCTTATCTCAAGGCCTCCTCGCCGGCCCGCCCGAACACCACCTCCGCGATGAGGCCACTCGACCAGCTCTTCGGCGACGGGGCCCCGCCCGAACTCTTTCCTGCGGCCCCGCCCGAATATCTCCTAGGTGCCGGGGCCCGCCCAAGCTCTTCCCCGGGGCCTGCCCGACAACCTCATCACCTGCCGAGCAACCCCCCCCCCCCCCCCCCCCCCCTTCTGATGTTCCGAAATCCGGAAATACCTGAACCTGGGCTCAGGTGTTTCCGGATTCGTGACGTCAAAGACGTTCCAAAATCCACAACGGCCTCGGTCCTGAGGGTTCCGGATTTGGGGTGCCACACATGTACTAGCAAATTCAGTTCACTGTGATTTTTTTTTACTATTAACAGAATTTTGAGCAGTACTGATAGATATCATCTTGAAGAAATTGTACTCCAAACCTCATTTTGTATTATTGTTTTCTCTCCCTATACTTTATCTGGAGCCATACATTATTCCCCATCTGAGAAGTTGGGTAGCACCTTTCTCTAACTAGCAAGTGAGGTCCACTGGTTTACTTTTATTCCTTGCTTCCTTTGGTGAAGTACCCAGCATGCACTCGGTATGTTTTCCTGACAATAATTGAGATTGCAAATTTTTATAGGGAATCACTGACATGCTTGTCTCATTTGGAGGTATTCCATCAGTCTTTTGTACCTGTGTAATTGGGCCCTCCATATAGAGAAAGGAAAAGGTGATGGGGTAGAAATTAATCCCCGCCAGAAACCTGGCACACCTACCGTTTTCTAAGTGTTTTTAACGTCGCATCAGGCACGAGGGATTATTGATCCATTTTAAGTTCTTTGACAATTTTTTGGGAATGGACCAGATGTTGGTCATAATGGTGGTGGAAGTGCGGCAGTAAATACTCTCGAGGGGTGGAAGTGGGGGCAGGACAGACTCAGTGCTGACGTCGGTGCATGTGTGAGTCACCATGTGTCTCCCCTCATTTAAAGGGGAGACAAGCAGTGATTATTTATCCTTAGACACCAGGGAGTGTTTTGGCCAGGCTAGCGGCCTGGCACCCAAGAGGTGGTGCCAGGGCCGCCTATTGGCGGCCCGGCCGAAACCTGGGCCATAATTGTCCGGCCAATCGGGAAGTTGGTTGGCAAAAAAAACATGGCCGCCACGGGCTGCCACGCTGTCGTGGTTCTCGCACAGAAAACAAGATGCACCGACAGAAAAAGCTGTCGTGGGCACCGTGTGGCGGATCTGTGATTTTTTTTTTTTCCAACTAAATTTCGCGGGAGGGTGACACGGAGGTGCGGGAGAGCGACGGTGCGCGTTTCAGATGGTCGGCAGCAGCGGCGCGGATGTGGGTACGCCCGAAAATTTCCCGAGGTGAATTTTGATCGTGGCAGCCATTGGACCGGAAGTCGGCAGCCGCTCGACTCCACCACCTGGCCGCTGCTTTCTGGCGGTAAGTGGCCTTTTTGGCGGTAAGTGGCCTTCGGCTCCGATGTCGCCCCGAAGTGCATCACATGATGTGATGTTGGTGGCATTTGTCTCTTTCTTCTCTCACCTCTTGCACCCCCACTCCCCCATATCCTTCTGCCACTCCAGCTCTCTGATTATGAACAGCCTGCAGAAGAAACATTTTGGGGGCGCAGGGAACTGAACTTTGAAAATTGGTGTAAATCCATCCATTGGATCCACCTGTAGCTGTGCCACATGATTATAGTAAAATGGATTTTTTTTTTAATTGTCATTTCCCCACTCGTTTATCAAATCATTTGACTAGATTCCTATAGAGTTCTTCACTGATAATACCACTTCATTATCAATTGCACCTGTTGTAATTGCATAATATTTTTTGTACCCATACATTTAGCACCTTTTTGTCACACGAGTGTATGCAGCTCCTTCTGAATTGGCATTGTGATCAAAATTTCCCCACTAGTCCCTTCAGCAGTCGTTGAAAAGGTGACGGTCTTTTTATTTTTTAATTATTGTGCGGCAATGCAACAGGATGCAGCCAGAGGCAACTATGACTGTGACCAATTGATCACAGAATTGATTCCCTGGTGGTTGCTGAGAGCAGAAAACCTGGAGGTATTGTAGGGGATGAGCAGGCAAGGAGAAGCTGAGTTTTTCATTGACTCTGCACTGTTTGCACAGCACCTGATGCAGGCAGAATTTGGCAGTCGCCAGCGGATATAATTACCCAAAGCTGAGAAAAGAAGACTTGGATTTATATGCGCCTTTCGCAACCACTGGTCGTCTCAAAGCGCTTTACAGCCAATGAAGTGCTTTACAGCCAATGAAGTGCTTTTTGGAGTGTAGTTACTGTTGTAATATAGGAAATGCGGCAGCCAATTTGCGCACTGTAAGCTCCACAAACAGCAATGTGATAATGACCAGATAATCTGTTTTTTATTATGTCGGTGGAGGGATAAAAATTGGCCAGGACGCTGAGGGATAACTCCTGCTTTTCATCAAAATAGTGCCATGGGATCTTTTACATCCACCTGAGAGCAGACGGGGCCTCGGTTTAATGTCTCATCCGATAGATGGCACCCCCGACAGTGCAGCACTCCCTCAGCACTGCACTGGAGCGCCGGCCTAGATTTCTTTTTGTGCTCAAATCCCTGGAGTGGGACTTGAACGCACAACCTTCTGACTCAAGCGATTGTGCTACCCACGGAGTTACAGCTGCCACCGATGTTTCAAAACCCCTAACGTCACTGTATTGCACAAAGTCTGGAGTCTTGAAATTTTGGGAGTAGCATTTCCCATTACTCCACTACTATTCCCAAGGAACTTTCTCCTTGGCCAACCATGCTGACATGCCTGGTACTCCCATGCTCTTCACTCCCGATGGGAGGTGCGACAGACGCCTGATTAAAGATGTTCAGACAAGTGATGCATTCCAGCAACTGTCAGGCCATCTCTCGGGTGATTTACTGAGTTGACATATCCAGTGGGGAGTGTCTCACGCTGGAAGCGCTTATGGGAATTTTGGAGCATGCACTGGCCACGACTTTCTCTTTACTAGAACGAAGGGATGAGAGATCGTTGGAAACATACACCCAAATTTCTGATGCATGCTTCCAACTGGCAAGGTAAGGCTCTCCCCGGGAAAATTATCTCTCTTTCTCCCTCCCCCCACCTCTCAACACCGCCAAGTGTTACCTCCGTCTTGAGCATTGAGTGAGATCCAGTTTGGAGAAGTATTCCCAGAATTCTTTTTGCTCAGAATCGCCAGAGGTGTTTCAAAGTATTTTTGCCTCTCCCAGGACATTACACAGCTGCTGCTGCTGGGTGAGAGCATCGAGAGTCATGATGCTTAGTTGCAATATGACTTAATGGGATCGGCTCGATGGATCAGCTATCTTTGTTGTATGTGCGAGGGAAATTGCGCTGATCCTGATCCTGCCCTCATTCGACGTCTGGGCACATGTGCTTCCAGTGTGGATCACTGGACAGTGATCAGGATCAGTAGTTGTTTCCTCCCTAACTGAGAAGCTCTGAGGCCTGTTGTAATTCCACCATTACAACTTAAATTGAGTTGGTTATCCTGTCATAGAGCAAGGGTCAAAATGCTAACTTCCATAAACTACATTTTCCAGGTGCTTCACCATTGCACAGATCCTAACAAGGATACTCTATTTAAAAAGTAATTTGTAGAATAGTAATTTTACCATAGAGTTAAGTATTAACCTTAAATTTATGAAGGTGTTAAATCCTCACCCTGCCTCGCCACCGGTCTGCCCTCCTCTGCCTTGGCCGGGGAATCCAATCTTTTTTTAAGCTGAGAAACCAAAGCCTATTGTGCAGAACACTACCAAGGTTGCGACAATTAAGCAAGAGGGTGCGGTAAATCAAGAAGTAATGATTATGCAAAGATCACCGTAGGCGAAGCCGTCAGAAGAAGGGAAGAGCAAGATGACAATAGATGATTATTGGCAATATTAACCCACTTGAATTTCATTGGGTTCATTGCCATGCAAGAAACAACTATTGTGCTGGGAAATTTCCAAAAACCTCTACACACAGTCCACATCGTGAATATATTAATAATGTATCATGCTTTTAGAACTAAAAGAACATTTCTCTTCTCTCTGCTCAGGGTCGAAACCTTGCTGATCTACGCCGCAGCCAGTCTAGAGGTACCTTTAGCATCAGCACTACTCTGCGACTGGGAAAACAGATTCTTGAAGCAATAGAAAGTATTCACACTGTGGGCTTCCTTCACAGGGACATCAAACCTGTAAGTAATTCACGGGGCAGTTAAAGCGGCTTTTCCTCGTGTTCCTTAGAATCAAAAACAAATTAGATTGCCTAATTTCTTCAATTCTTATCAAATTGGTATAAAATCATGCAATCTGAGAAGTTTGTAGGAATGTTTGCAACCTAAAGAAAGGCTTTCATTTATGTAGTGCCTTTCACAACATCAGGAGGTCCCAAGGCTCTTTACAGCCAATGAAGTACTTTTGACGTGTAATCACTGTTGTAATGTAGGAAACGCGGCAGCCAATTTACACATAGCAGGGTCCCACAAACAGCAATGCGATGATGACCAGATAATCTGATTTTGTTTTGTGATGTTGATTGAGGGATAAATATTGACCCGAACGTCACTGAGAACTCCCCTGTTCTTTGAAATAGTGCACTGAGATCTTTTACCTACCCCTGAAAGGGCAGATGGGGCGGGGCCTTGGTTTAACAACTCATCCGGAAGATGATACCTCTGACAGTGCAGCACTCCCTTGGTACAGCACTGGAATGTCGGCCTAGATTATGTGCTTAATTCTCTGGAGTGGGGCTTGAAACCACAACCTTCTGATGTGGAGCTGAGAGGGTTACCCACTGAGCCAAAGCAGACATCATGTTAACTAGAGGTAATAAAATTGTAAGTTATCAGAAAACTATTGAAGCTGTTTTCATGAGGCAATCGGATGCATTTTTGGAAAGAAGGGATTGAGGGATATGCTGAGGGAAGTAATAGAGTGGAGTTGACCTATGCATGGAGCAGGCTGATTTTTTTTTGTTCTTGGAAAATTTTGCCTGCTGACCTAATGGTGGTAATATTTATTGTGCAACCTCTTTCCAAGTAGCTGAGAGTCCAAGCTTTTTGTCTTCATGGACCATTTAATGCATACTACATGAAATTTCATATTACACTGCTGTTGGCTGTTGTTTTGTTCTCCGTTAACTGGAGGCTTGGAAAAAGGCATCTTCCAAATGTTGCAAGAATAATTTTAATTCAATCAAGTTGTCAGATATATATTACAGAAAAATAGGGTATGAATGTTGTAATGCAATCTTGATCTTCAACTGATGTCCATAACCCACTCATAAGTTTGATCTTCTAGTTGACCTGGTAGGAGGCCGATCATTCAGTCACTATGCCCCTATCCTCACCAAAGGCAGTCCCTTATATCGAGGATGACTTGCTTCCACGCCAAAAAGGAATGAGTTCACAGGTGTTTCAATGAAGGACCTAATATTCCACATCCCGAACTACATCCTGAAGGGTGGAAGATGCCTATGCTTGGATTTTTTTTAAACGAGTGGTGGCCGTTGCACACCAGCCACCCCATGCTCTGGAATTTTCTACCCAAATCACGTTACATTGCGGAAAGAAAATTCTTGGGTTCAAAGTCTTTTTAAAAACTCCGTATTGTTTTGTTGCTTTTCTATTGGGGCGATTGAAGTGCTTGGGCTGCCAGTTCTCAACCCGTGGGTCTCCTGAAGCTGGCGGTAACATCCAAAATAAACTTGCTGCATTGGCTAAGCCCAGTGGGCTGGGGTAACCTGCTTTACCGCATCTCCCAGGCCATTGGCATCAGCGGATCCAGCACCTTTAGTGTTTCAGACTGTCCGAGATCCATGTCTTGGGAGTTAGGGGCCCTGGCACCCGCTAATCCCAAAATTAGAACTACTCTAGACAGTGCCAGCTGTGGCTCAGTGAGTCAGAAGGTTGTGGGTTCAAGTCTGACTCCAGAATCCTGAGTATGTAAATCTAGGCTGACACTCCAATGGAGTGCTGAGCTGTCTTTCGGGTGAGATGCTAAACAGAGGTCCTGTCTGCCCCCTCAGGTGGGTGTAAAAGATCCCATGGCACTATTTCGAAGAAGAGCAGGGGAGTTATCCCTGATGTCCTGGCCAATATTTATCCCTCAATCAACATATCAAAAACAGATTGTCTGGTCATTATCACATTGCTGTTTGTGGGAGCTTGCTGTGCGCAAATTGGCTGCCGCGTTTCCCACATTACAACAGTGACGACACTTACTACACTTCAAACGTACTTCATTGTAAAGCTCTTTGAGACGTCTGGTGGTCGTGAAAGGCGCTGTATAAATCCAAGTCTTTTTTTAGACTGCCTTTTGCTTCTTCCCTCCCCCGCAAAATGTTTTCTTCTGTTTTCATGACGTGAGATCTATTTAACTTGAGTGCTATATAAAACAGTATCACGTGTCAACCAGGGTTGAGCTGTTTACTTCACTCCCTGCTATCCATCTATGAATATTATGTAATTTATTTCTCAACCGGCATTATTAAAAGACAGTGTACCCGGTGATGTATCTCATTGTTGTGGGACCATGCTGTGCGTAAAATGGCTGCTGCACTTCCTATATTACAACAGTGACTACACTTCGACAGTACTTTAAAGAGCTTTGGGACGTCCTGAGGTCATAAAGTGCTGTATTAAGGCAAGTCTTTCTTTCTAATTATGAAGGTGGGTTGATTGAGTGATTTCTGTCAATTTGTTCACTAAAACAGGAAAAATGTTCTTTTTTATTTTCAGTCAAACTTTGCAATGGGCCGCTTTCCTAGCACCTGTAGAAAGTGTTTCATGCTGGACTTTGGTTTGGCGCGACAATTCACAAATTCCTGTGGAGACGTTAGACCTGTAAGTATTCTATCTTGTTACAGGTTCTTAAGTTGAATTGAACATAATGTTGGGAACAGTTCGGTGATGCAGTAGCTTATAGCCCTGCTCTTTTCACCTTTAACACCTGGATTTAAATTTGCCTTTTTAAAGTTTGTGTTTGTGAAACAGGATGAAACTATCTCAACTCGATTCTAAAGCAGGCAGGGCCGCTGCATAGACTTGGCCACAATTTGATACAACTGACTCTCAGTCAAAGAAGTTAACCAGATGGCTTATGTGGGAAATAAATTTGCTTTGGTGCAGTAGGGCTGCATTTCTACGGTTAGGGATATTGAAAATTGTAGTGGAAAAGTTGAGTTGCATTGTTCAGGCAGAGTAGAAGGGAGCTTTATGCTTTATTTTGCATGTAGCGATGGCATGTTTCAGAAGTTGTCACTTTACATTAATTTATGGTGTGACGTTATTTTTTAATGATTTAAATGGATACAAGCGGACAAAAAGGGTGTGAAAGCACCATCAAGCCTGGTCCATCCAGACAACAATGCAACTCGTACAACAATGCAACTCGTACACCATTCTCCTACCCCAACGATGCGCTCAAGAAATGAGCAAAATGGAAAAAAAAACAGTAGTCCATTCAGGAAAAGCTCTGGGAAATTCCTCTTCGGCTTCTTAAGGCAATAAAGCAAACTCCAGAAGATTCTGTTCGCCTGTAACTCCTCAACGTTACAGCTAACTAACAATTTAGTCTTTTCAACTGGAAATGTCCCCTTCACTCACGAATATGTCCCTGTTAAAGGACTGTGGTGACACCTTGCCCACTGCATGTTGTGGCAGATTGTTCCAGAGAGCAATGACGCTGCAAAAGGAAATGCTCCCTGGATTCTAAGCTGACCTTTTGTCTGCAGATTTTTTAGACACCCTATCAATCTTAAATAACCTACCTGACCAATCCCTTCATCTTTTTAAAAACCTTAATCATATCCCTTCCAACCTTGCGTTTCTCCAAAGTAAATAACTCTTGACTCCTAGATGTGTATCCTGATTGATAAGGGTTCTAAGGTTAAGACACCTTTCAACAACAACAACTTGCATTTATATAGCACCTTTAACGTAGTGAAATGTCCCAAGGCATTATGAGACAAAACATTTGACACCGAGCCGCAAGGAGAAATTAGGACATGAGGTAGGTTTTAAGACGCGTCTTTAAGGAGGAAAGGGAGGCAGAGAGGTTTAAGCAGGGAATTCCAGAGCTTAGGGCCTAGGCAACAGCAGGCACGGCCACCAATGGCTGAGTGATTATAATCAAGAATGCTCGAGGGCGGGGGGGGGGAAGGAGGTTAGAGATATATGGGGGGGGGGGGAAGGAGGTTAGAGAGATATGGGGGGGTGGGGAAGGAGGTTAGAGAGATATGGGGGGGGGTGGAAGGAGGTTAGAGAGATATGGGGGGGTGGGGAAGGAGGTTAGAGAGATATGGGGGGGGGGGTGGAAGGAGGTTAGAGAGATATGGGTGGGGGGAAGGCGGTTAGAGAGATGGGGGGGGGGGGGAAGGAGGTTAGAGAGATATGGGGGGGAGGGGAAGGAGGTTAGAGAGATGGGGGGAGGGGAAGGAGGTTAGAGAGATATGGGGGGGGAGGAGGTTAGAGAGATATGGGGGGGGAGGAGGTTAGAGAGATATGGGGGGGGGGAGGAGGTTAGAGAGATATGGGGGGGGGAGGAGGAGGGAAGGGGAAGGAGGTTAGAGAGATATGGGGGATGGAGGAGGTTGGAGAGATATGGGGGGGGGAGGAGGTTAGAGAGATATGGGGGGGGGAGGAGGTTAGAGAGATATGGGGGGGGGAGGAGGTTAGAGAGATATGGGGGGGGGGGGAGGAGGGAAGGGGAAGGAGGTTAGAGAGATATGGGGGATGGAGGAGGTTGGAGAGATATGGGGGGGGGTGAAGGAGGTTAGGGAGATATGGGGGGGGGGGGAGAGGGAAGGAGGTTAGGGAGATATGGGGGTGGGGAAGGAGGTTAGGGAGATATGGGGGGGGGAGGAGGGAAGGAGGTTAGCGAGATATGGGGGGGTGGTGTGGAGGAGATTAGGGAGATATGGGGGGGTGGGGGGGGATGAAGGAGGTTAGGGAGATGGGGAGGGCCGAGGTCATGGAGGGATTTGAAAACAAAGATGAGAATTTTGAAATCGTGGCGCTGCTTAACCAGGAGCCAATGATGTATATGAGGACCAAAACTAGACATGGTACTCCAAATGCAAACATACCAGAGACTTTGGGATGTTGTTTTATAAATGCAAGTACAGATTGAACCTATCCAGTCCGGGACTGTTTGATCCGGCAACCTCCCTGGTTTGGCATCATTCCTGGCAGGGGCCCGCGGCCCGCACTGTGTCCTGGGGCTGACTGCTCCTCCTCTCTCCGCTGCCACCGCCTCTCCCTCTGCAGTTGGGCCGGCACGCTGTGTCTTGGAGTCAGCCGCGCGCTCTCTTTTCTCTCTCTCCCTCTCCCTCTCTCTCTCGCTCTCTCTCTCTTTTCCCCCCCCCCCCCCCCCCGGGTTGGCGCAGAGAGAGAGGGAGTGAGGTGCTGGGCCCGAAATGCTGCGCAATAGGCTTCTGTGCAGCGCATGCGTAGAACGCCGCTGGGTTGTTCTGCAGCATTTCGGGCCCAGTTTTGATTGGTGCGCCTCTCCGCGCCAAACCAACCGGGGGTGGGGAAGCACTGCAGGTGGTGGGGAGAGGAGCAGCAGCCAGCTCCAGGTCAGCAGTACCCGGTAAGTCTGGGGGTCAGCGTGACCACCTGTGGTCCGGGAAATTCTCTGGTCTGGCACCGATCAGGTCCCGAGGGTGCCGGACTGGAGAGGTTCAACCTGTTTGTATTTTATAATTTTGGTTTTGCATGCTGTGGTTCTATCTAGACAACCTAAAACCATATCTGCTTTCAATATAACCAACTCTCACTGTACAGTAATAAGTGATCATCTGTTATCCCCGGGTCTCTTCCTGGATCTATTAACTTTAACAGGTACTCGCGCATGGTATAAATATGTTGAAGAGCTTTCTAACTCCAAGTGTCCAAATTAAAAGCTATATGTCACACATTGGCCCATTTACCTAACGTGTCTACCCAGCCTGTAACCTATGGATTTGATTTGAATTGTTAACTCCATGGATATTTTTGTGTCAGTGAATTGCGGATAGTTCCATCTCAGCCCTCCATTAAAGTAACCATGGAAATGATGCATACCAGTGGTGACAGTGCAGAGGCATGTGGAACTCCACCCATGGCAAGATCCCAATCTAATCCACTCTCCTTAATAACAACTCTTTGCTTACATGGTTTCAACCAACTTTTGACTAACCTCAGGATGTTGAGGAAAGGTTTGAAAACTGTTTTTTGTTTTAATCTGTAATAAATAGAATTTTTTGACAAGCAAATTATATTTACTGTGATTTTGATGGTATTTTAATAAATGTTTTGTATTCTCATTAAAACATAGTAGTTAGTGATGAGCATTGCTTTGAACTTAATAACGTACTAGATTAAATTAGGCAACATTAGACTTTGTGAAACACCATGTTGGTAGAATAACTGATTTAATTGTGTTACTATGGCCAAGAAATTATGCATCTCAAAATGTGTAACTTGTTATGAAATGATTCGATTTACATCATGAGAAATAATACTATAGTTTTTCAAGCCTGTGTTGAAACTGAAGAAGCCTCTTGCATTTAATATTTTTGGTCTTTGGTTAACATTCCCATGAGATGGAGCAGGAATTTGGAGTAAATCTTTCAACTGTAATGGTTAAAGAAAGTCGCTTGCTCATTACTTTACCTTTTGCAAATGTTGGCTAACTGATCCAATATTATGCTGCTGTAGCACAGGTGACTCTCTTTCTTTCTCTGGTAATGGAAGTAAAAGGTTTTGTGGTCTTTCGGAAGTTGACATTTGGAGTTGATGGAGATGTACTGTTGAAACTGAAACCTGTCGTGTGATTTCCAGTAGAAAGCTGTGGTTGGCAATCTTCCTTTGGGTGGAAATTTAAATGTAGGGTTAAGCAAAAGTCTTTAGATTTCTCACATTTGCTCCTCCATTTCTGCTATCAATGTTGTGCTTTTTATAAAACAAAAGAAGTTGAAATATTGATTGCGGGGTAATGTTACTGAAGAATGGGTCTATAGCATTAAATATTAATCCAGATATGCGTCTGGTGATATTTCATACTTAAATGCTGATCTTAGACTATTTTCTTATCGTGAGGTTGCTTTTTGCTTGGGAAATAAATGCCAGAAACTATAAGGACATAATTTAGTTTATACCAACTCTGTTTGATTTTACTTTGCAGTATGTTCCATCAAAAGGACAGATTTTGTGGTTCGAAACTGTCTCTCGCTTAAGAAATGGGATTTGTTTCTGTTCCTTTCCTAACTACCTCCCACCATAACCCCTGAGACATGTTTCACTAATCTCCTGAAGGCACACATGTCTAATGAGATATTGTTTTACTGGTTCCAGCTGCTCCCTAATAATCAGCACAAAACGGGCTATACTCAATGTGTGAGCCTGTAATTCAGCACTGTTTGACAGTCCATGCTACTAAATGATGACAGAAGGATGGATTGTGAGAAATATAAAGTTCACACTAAGTACGGTACCAGTTTAGGAACATTAACAGGAGAGAATATGCATATTGTATGAGCTGCAATTTCCTCCTCTTAAACATTGGACAGATGGAAACCATCGTCTATGGCCCACCACCGATTCCATCTCCTTCCCCGGCCATTGTCTCTGCTGAACCAGCGTCCCCGCTCTGAGCTTCCAACCCTGTATATGTTCCATCACAAGGACCGACTACCTCCACCTACGTAACATTGCCCTTGCCTCAGCCAACCTATCACTGAAACCCTCATCCATGTCTTCGTCACCTCCAGACTCAACTATTCCAATGCTTCCTCTTGACCAGCGCCTCATTTTCCAGCCTCTAAACTTCAGCTCAATCAAAACGCTGGTGTCACTTTCTTATCCAGTACCAGATCCTCCTCTCGTATCACCACATCCTTGCTGACCTTCATTGGCTCCCAGTCCCCCGATGCCTCCAGTTTCAAAATTCTCCTTTGTGTTTAAGTCCCTTCATGGGATTCTGATATCTGTAACCTCCTCCAGCCCTACAATCCTCCCAGTACATTCTGTTCCTTTGATTCTGGCATCTTGGGCATCCCTCTTCCCTTCACCCCACCAAGGGCGGCCGTGCCTTGCCCCGGAATTATCTCCCCGCGCTCCTCCACTTCACTCTCCCCCTTTTCAGGTCCTCTCTGCCCAAGCTCCTATGTCCATTTTTCCTGATTACTTCTTTGTGAAGCACCTGGGGAAGATTTTCTATGCTAAAGGTGCTATTTTAATGCAAATTATTGTGTTTCATTCTACATCTAACCGAATTGGTGCTGACGCTGGGAATCTAGAATTGTTCCATAAGTTGTAAAAACTGTTGGACAGGAAAAGGCCACTCGGCCCATTGGATTTGTCCCTCCTGTACCTTGACTTTCACAGCTCAGCATCCAACCGTATTTTGAATGAATGCAATTTTTTATTTACTACCTCACCTGCCATTTACTGGTCAGGTGGCCAGAGCAGTGGCAAATGGAATTTAATTCAGAGAAGTGTGAGGTGATGCATTTTGGGAAGGTTAATAAGGAAAGGGTATACACATTAAGCGGTAGGCCACTTAATAGTGTAGATGAACAAAGGGGCCTTTGAGTGCTTGTCCACAGATCTCGGAAAGTAGCAGGTCAGGTGGCTAAGAAGGCATATGGAATGCTTGCCTTTATTGGCCGGGGCATAGAATATAAGAGCAGGGAGGCTATGCTTAAATTGTATAATACTTTGGTTAGGCCACAGCTGGAGTACTGCGTGTAGATCTGGTTGCCGTATTATAGGAAGGACGTGATTGCACTCGAGAGGGTGCAGAGGAGATTTACTAGGATGCTGCCGAGAAAGGAGAATCTTAGTTATGAGGACAGATTGGATAGGCTGTGTTTGTTCTTATTGGAACAGAGGAGGTTCAAAGGAGACCTCATTGAGGTGTACAAAATATTGAGGGGCCTGGACATAGTGACTAGTAAGGGCTTATTTCCGTTGGTGGAGGGGTCTATTACGAGGGGGCATAGTTTTAAGGTGATTGGTGGAAGGTTTAGAGGGGATTTGAGGGGGAGCTTCTTTACGCAGAGGGTTGTGGGTATCTGGAACTCATTGCCTGGAAGAGTGGTGGATGCAGAAACCCTCACCACTAACAAGAGGTGGTTGGATGGGCACTTAAAGTGCCGTAACCTGCAGGGTTACGGACCTAGACCTGGTAATTGGCCTTTTGGACGGAGCAGATATAATGGTGAGTACTACAGGGAATAGAATACGGCCAGGGTTATCTCCTGGACTAGTTTCGATCGCCTGGATGGGTCGGAGAGGAATTTTCCCAGATTTTTTTTCTCTCTCTAAATTGGCCTGGGTTTTTATCTGTTTTTTTTTGTCTCTCCCAGGAGATCACATGGCTCCGGTTGGGGTGGAGTGTAGAATGTTTCAGTATAAGCAGTGTCGCAGTTGTGTGAGGCAGACTAGTTGGGCTGGGTGCTCTTTGCCTTTCCATCATTGTTCATAGGTTTATATGTAACCTTTAGGACTGCTGACCAAGAGACGTGTTTTGTCGGCCGGTGCTGACACAATGGGCCAGAATGGCGGCCTCCTGCGCTGTAAATTTCTGTGTTTCTATTTTTGCCACACTTTGAATAATTACAAAATTGCCCGAAAATCAATTTTGGGTTTAGTTTTCACTGATTTTACATTGGCATCCTTTGGTCCAGTTGGCTTGGCTTACTTTGAAGTAATGTCTGGGTTTACCTTACCGCTAACATTTAATATTTTACAAACCTTGATGAGGCCCGCACCTCTCCCACCCCCACCGGACTGCATTCTGTCCAGACTGTAGAACTTGAACTTCCCTGTTCTTTCTTCTGTTTCCTGCACATGGAATTAGGACTACTGCTCATAGAGAGGATAAGCTCCAACATCAATTGTTTGGGCTGAATGACCTGACTCCGTGTTGTACTTTCTATATAATTCTTTCCTTACAGCTCATCCCCTTTATACTTGGCTCTTTACTATCTACAATGCATGTACATCTTTTGGGTGGCATGGTAACTAGAATCGAGCATAGCAGTCCATGTGGTCTGGCCAATGCATTGTAAAACCTTATGAGGTCTGTTTCAGTTCCCAGAGCTGACATCCCTCAATCTAATGAGCATAAAAGATTACCCAACTGTTTGATGGGAAATAAATAATAAGTATTGAACCATAATTGTATCCCTATGCAGTTATTTGTACAAAGTCAGTATCCAACATTTTCACTGTTTGTGAATGATTGTGAGCTTTCCCTTTCTTTATTAACAAATATATTTCAGACTTGGAACGAACTAGCGTCATTGCTGTAATTATTGCGGTTATTTCAGCAAGTTGTATTGCACCAGGCATGTGATCTTTCATTGTATAATTCCTGTGCTGTGCAGCAGTTCATTGGACTCCATATGAGTTATATAAAAAGATTATATCCTCTGACAAACAGAAGTGTTGTTTTGCCACATTTAACCAAGCAAGGAGAATTATTTTGGGGGGGTGGGGTGGGAGGACTCACATGATGTGATGGCTAACTGAGCAGATGTGTTTTTTTTTATAAAAGAAAATCACAGTTCTGTTGAAATGATATGGATGATGGTGGTAGTGACTTTGGACAATAGCGGCAGTGCGACGGAACCTTCAATCCTTACTGAATCATGCCAGGTACAGCACAGATGGCAGCCATTTGGTGATTGCACCAGTCTTGGTGCCAGCTCTTCAGCTAGAATGCCTCTAATCCCTGAAACGCTTTCTTTTTTTTCTCCCTCTAGTTTTAAATAATGCTAATGTGTGGTGTGGTGGAGAAAATGTTCTATCGCTGCAGATAAATGGGGGTGATGTGACCTTGATTTGGAACAAGAGTAATTAGCTTTTCAGTCTACATATGGCTTTCTTTCCACAAAGGGACCTTGTAAAGCATATCCTAATCTGCGATGTAAGGTATTTATTTACTGTGTGTTTCCCTGTGGTGCCAATAACCTAAAAGCAGGATTCTCTGAACAAACCGAAGGCTAATCATATTCATATCTAGTGCTGCTCTGCAGAAATTGATCCATCTAATTCAGGATTATTAATCCACAAATGGATTTGGGGAGCTATTATTCTTCTGGACCGCCACTCTGTTTGTACAATCCCCTTACAATATATTGTGCTGTTTCCATTTGTTTCAGCAGCAGTGTGTGTAGTAATCAGTCACATGTTCCAATATAGATGTGTGACTGGCAAGTCAATGTCGCAAGGATGCTTGTTGGAAATATTTGTAAGGTTGTGTTTAATGCAGCATTCAAAATAAAAACACACCCCATCAAATGCTGCAGTAATCATCTGTTATGTACTCGAGTCAGGGTGTCCAGCAGGCATTGTGCTGTGGTTGTGCAATTTAATGTCTCCTGGAAATAGCAATGTATAATGATGCAATTGCTGATGGTGTCAGTTGACAGGATTGTCTTCTTCTAGCTGTCCCTCGTGCGTTTGTTTCCTAACGTTGTTATTCCGACCCAAGAAATCTTCACTGTGATGCTGGGGAGGCATTCCAGGAATATAAGCCATTTTAACCATAACCTTGCAGAATATACTTTACCTTGACTGTATTTTCACTCAGGGTTCTATTTTGATGACCAGTAATTCTATAGACCGTTTGCTATCCTTTAATTATCCCCCTTTTATCCTGCCCTGTATAATGGGCATTGAGCTCTCAATGCCTGTCACTGATGCTGTATATCCCAGGGTACATGGTAAAAGTGCATGTCAAGCAAGCAGAAATTACCTTCAAAATTATCCTGTGCAATTTAGTGTAGATAGCAGGAAACGGAGCCTCTACTCATAATTAATGCAATGTGAGGTTTAACTCTTCCGCTCTGACTAAACCATTTTGCTTCATATTGAATTAGCCTCAAAATTACCTGAAACATTTTTTTAATTTAAAGTTTTGACAACTGTGCATCAACATTTTTACAGTGGTTTAAATATTCCTGTTTTCAATGGGAGAAATAATTGTAAATGCTTTTATTCATTTTCTTGCTGGATTTCATGGTCAATCAAAAGATGATATGATTAACAAACACTAAAGAAAGAAAGACTTGGATTTATAAAGTGTCTTTCATGACCCTGTCTCAAAGCGCTTTACAGCCAATGCAGTACTTTTGGAGTGTAGTTACCGTTGTAATGTGGGAAACGGGGCAGCCAATTTGCGCACAAGCAAGCTCCCACAAACTGCAATGTGATAATGACCAGATTATTTTTTTTTTAACATTGAGGGATAAATATTGGCCAGGACAGTGGGGATAACCCGCCTGCTTTTCTTTGAAATAGTGCCATGGATCTTTTACGTACACTTGAGAGCGCAGCCATCTCATCTGAAAGACGGCACCTCTGACAGTGCAGCACTCTCTCAGCACTGCACTGGAGTGTCAGCCTAGATTTTTTTTTTGTGCTCAAGTCTCGAGTGGGACTTGAATCCACAACCTTCTGACTCGGAGGAGAGAGCGCTACTCAGAGCCACAGCTGACACAATGAAACTTTATCTAGTACAAGGATGTTGCTCACATTGCTCACCAATATAATCCTTTTTCCTACTTCTCTCAGTACTTGATTTGTGCTGGAGAAACTTGGCTTGACACTTGTATAGTGCATAAACTAGTATTTTGCCTTGAGTGAATGGGAAGCACTGTTTTCCACCTTGCATGTTCATGATTTAGTGACTGGGTTTCCTTGAGGGTAACACAGATTCTAGCATGGTACTCTCTCAAAAATGCCCTATGATCACCTGCTGGTGAGAGTAGCATTTTACAACATAGGAACACATGAAGTATGGAACATGAAAATGAGTTGTTCCATTTGATCCACAGACCATATTTAACCTGGCAAAATAATGCACTCAGTTCAGCTAATTCAACAATCGTAGCCAAAACCTCATGTAGCTCTACAATTTATTTTCCCTACTCCAACCCCCAAGACAATCTGGAAAAATTATAGGAATCAATCCAGCACTATTATCCATGCTATGGATCCAATGAGTACCCAGTGTTGTCCTCATCATTTCCAGATCATCTATAGCATAACCAGATGCAGAGGAGTGCTCCCTCTTCTGAGTTTCGCCCCCCCCCCCCCCAAATCCAGGAGCGAGAGATGGAAGACCAGCAGGAAGAGCACTGCAAGGAAGGTAGTGCAGGGGTCCCCTGTGGTCATCCCCCTGCAAAACAGATACACCGTTTTGAGTACTGTTGGGGGGGATGACTCATCAGGGGAGGGCAGCAGCAGCCAAGTTCATGGCACCGTGGCTGGCTCTGCTGCACAGGAGGGCAAGAAAAAGAGTGGGAGCGCGATAGTGATAGGGGATTCAATGGTGAGGGGAATAGATAGGCGTTTCTGTGGCCGCAACCGAGACTCCAGGATGGTATGTTGCCTCCCTGGTGCAAGGGTCAAGGATGTCTCGGAGCGGGTGCAGGACATTCTGAAATGGGAGGGAGAACAGCCAGTTGTCGTGGTGCACATTGGTACCAATGACATAGGTTTAAAAAAAAGGGATGAGGTCCTACGAAACGAATTTAAGGAGCTAGGAGCTAAATTAAAATATAGGACCTCAAAAATAGTAATCTCGGGATTGCTACCAGTGCCACGTGCTAGTCAGAGTAGGAATCGCAGGATGGCGCAGATGCATACGTGGCTTGAGCAGTGGTGCAGCAGGGAGGGATTCAAATTCCTGGGGCATTGGAACCGGTTCTGGGAGAGATGGGATCAGTACAAACCGGACGGTCTGCACCTGGGCAGGACCGGAACCAATGTCCTAGGGGGAGTGTTTGCTAGTGCTGTTGGGGAGGAGTTAAACTAATATGGCAGGGGGATGGGAACCAATGCAGGGAGACAGAGGGAGACAAAAGGGAGGCAGAGGCAGGAGACGGAGGGGAGATGGGGAGGGGTGGGGGGCGGAGAGGCCCGGGGTGGGGAACAGGAAGGGCCACTGTGCGGCAGAATTCTAAAAGGACAAAGGGTGTTTAAAAAAAACAAGCCTGAAGGCTTTGTGTCTTAATGCAAGGAGTATCTGCAATAAGGTGGATGAATTAACTGTGCAAATAGATGTTAACAAATATGATGTGATTGGGATTACGGAGACGTGGCTCCAGGATGATCAGGGCTGGGAACTCAACATCCAGGGGTATTCAACATTCAGGAAGGATAGAATAAAAGGAAAAGGAGGTGGGGTAGCATTGCTGGTTAAAGAGGAGATTAATGCAATAGTTAGGAAAGACATTAGCTTGGATGATGTGGAATCTATATGGGTAGAGCTGCAGAACACCAAAGGGCAAAAAACGTTAGTGGGAGTTATGTACAGACCTCCAAACAGTAGTAGTGATGTTGGGGAGGGCATCAAACAGGAAATTAGGGGTGCATGCAATTAAGGTGCAGCAGTTATAATGGGTGACTTTAATATGCAAATAGATTGGGCTAGCCAAACTGGAAGCAATACGGTGGAGGAGGATTTCCTGGAGTGCATAAGGGATGGTTTTCGAGACCAATATGTCGAGGAACCAACTAGGGGGGAGGCCATCTTCGACTGGGTGTTGTGTAATGAGAGAGGACTAATTAGCAATCTCATTGTGCGAGGCCCCTTGGGGAAGAGTGACCATAATATGGTGGAATTCTGCATTAGGATGGAGAATGATAGTTAATTCAGAGACCATGGTCCAGAACTTAAAGAAGGGTAACTTTGAAGGTATGAGGCGTGAATTGGCTAGGATAGATTGGCGAATGATACTGAAGGGGTTGACTGTGGATGGGCAATGGCAGACATTTAGAGGCCGCATGGATGAATTACAACAATTGTACATTCCTGTCTGGCGTAAAAATAAAAAAGGGAAGGTGGCTCAACCGTGGCTATCTAGGGAAATCAAGGATAGTATTAAAGCCAAGGAAGTGGCATACAAATTGGCCAGAAATAGCAGCGAACCTGGGGACTGGGAGAAATTTAGAACTCAGCAGAGGAGGACAAAGGGTTTGATTAGGGCAGGGAAAATGGAGTACGAGAAGAAGCTTGCAGGGAACATTAAGGCGGATTGCAAAAGTTTCTATAGGTATGTAAAGAGAAAAAGGTTAGTAAAGACAAACGTAGCTCCCCTGCAGTCAGAATCAGGGGAAGTCATAACGGGGAACAAAGAAATGGCAGACCAATTGAACAAGTACTTTGGTTCAGTATTCACGAAGGAGGACACAAACAACCTTCCGGATATAAAAGGGGTCAGAGGGTCTAGTAGGGAGGAGGAACTGAGGGAAATCTTTATTAGTCGGGAAATTGTGTTGGGGAAATTGATGGGATTGAAGGCCGATAAATCCCCAGGGCCTGATGGACTGCATCCCAGAGTACTTAAGGAGGTGGCCTTGGAAATAGCGGATGCATTGACAGTCATTTTCCAACATTCCATTGACTCTGGATCAGTTCCTATCAAGTGGAGGGTAGCCAATGTAACCCCACTTTTTAAAAAAAGGAGGGAGAGAGAAAACAGGGAATTATAGACCGGTCAGCCTGACATCAGTAGTGGGTAAAATGATGGAATCAATTATTAAGGATGTCATAGCAGCGCATTTAGAAAATGGGAACATGATAGGTCCAAGTCAGCATGGATTTGTGAAAGGGAAATCATGCTTGACAAATCTTCTGGAATTTTCTGAGGATGTTTCCAGTAAAGTGGACAAAGGAGAACCAGTTGATGTATATTTGGACTTTCAGAAGGCTTTCGACAAGGTCCCACACAAGAGATTAATGTGCAAAGTTAAAGCACATGGGATTGGGGGTAGTGTGCTGACGTGGATTGAGAACTGGTTGTCAGACAGGAAGCAAAGAGTAGGAGTAAATGGGTACTTTTCAGAATGGCAGGCAGTGACTAGTGGGGTACCGCAAGGTTCTGTGCTGGGGCCCCAGCTGTTTACATTGTACATTAATGATTTAGACGAGGGGATTAAATGTAGTATCTCCAAATTTGCGGATGACACTAAGTTGGGTGGCAGTGTGAGCTGCGAGGAGGATGCTATGAGGCTGCAGAGCGACTTGGATAGGTTAGGTGAGTGGGCAAATGCGTGGCAGATGAAGTATAATGTGGATAAATGTGAGGTTATCCACTTTGGTGGTAAAAACAGAGAGACGGACTATTATCTGAATGGTGACAGATTAGGAAAAGGGAAGGTGCAACGAGACCTGGGTGTCATGGTACATCAGTCATTGAAGGTTGGCATGCAGGTACAGCAGGCGGTTAAGAAAGCAAATGGCATGTTGGCCTTCATAGCGAGGGGATTTGAGTACAGGGGCAGGGAGGTGTTGCTACAGTTGTACAGGGCCTTGGTGAGGCCACACCTGGAGTATTGTGTACAATTTTGGTCTCCTAACTTGAGGAAGGTTATTCTTGCTATTGAGGGAGTGCAGCGAAGCTTCACCAGACTGATTCCCGGGATGTTGGGACTGACCTATCAAGAAAGACTGGATCAACTGGGCTTGTATTCACGAGTTCAGAAGAATGAGAGGGGACCTCATAGAAACGTTTAAAATTCTGACGGGTTTAGACAGGTTAGATGCAGGAAGAATGTTCCCAATGTTGGGGAAGTCCAGAACCAGGGGTCACAGTCTAAGGATAAGGGGTAAGCCATTTAGGACCGAGATGAGGAGAGACTTCTTCACCCAGAGAGTGGTGAACCTGTGGAATTCTCTGCCACAGAAAGTGGTTGGGGCCAATTCACTAAATATATTCAAAAGGGAGTTAGATGAAGTCCTTACTACTAGGGGGATCAAGGGGTATGGCGAGAAAGTAGGAAGGGGGTATTGAAGTTTCATGTTCAGCCATGAACTCATTGAATGGCGGTGCAGGCTAGAAGGGCTGAATGGCCTACTCCTGCACCTATTTTATATGTTTCTATGAAACAACAGTAAACCTGACCACCTCTGCTCCCCAGTTGCCCCCAAAATCCCAAAAACATCAACTGTATTTCTAACATTATTATACACTGCAGTTGTTAAGAAGAATACTGCTCAATTGAGCCCAGTGTCCCTCGCATCTATTATCCGTACTTAGGATCTCCACTGCATCTGTAGTTTTTCTTTCCCAGGAAATGATGTCTTTACCGCCCCGGATCACCAGTCTACCATTAAACGGTCTGACTCCTAACCAGCTCCCCTAAGAATCATAGAATGGTTCATAGGCAGTCCCTCGGAATCGAGGAAGACTTGCTTCCACTCCCAAAGTGAGTTCTTTGATGGCTGAACAGTTTGATACGAGCTACAGACCCTGTTACAGGTGGGACAGACATTCGTTGAGGGAAGGGGTCGGTGGGCCTGGTTTGCCACGCGCTCCTTCCGCTGTCTGAGCTTGGCCTCTTCATGCTCTTTTCATTGAGACTCGAAGAGCTCAACGCCCCCCCGGATGTACTTTCTCCACCTCGGGCAGTCTTCGGCCAGGGTCTCCCAGGTGTCAGTGGTGATGTCGCACTTTACCAGGGAAGCTTTCTCCTGTCCTCCTTTGGCTCGTTTACCATGAAGGAGCTCTGCATAAAGCATTTGCTTAGGGAGTCTCGTATCTGGCATGCGAACTATGTGGCCTGCCCAGCGAAGCTGATCGAGTGTGGTCAGTACTTCAATACTGGAGATGTTAGCCTGGTCGAGGACACTGATGTTGGTGCTCCTGTCCTCTCAGGGGATTTGCAGGATCTTGCGGAGACATCGTTGGTGATATATCTTCAGTGACTTGAGGTGCCCTCTATACATCGTCCATGCCTCAGATCCATACAGGAGGGTGGGTATTACTACAGCTCAGTAGACCATGAGCTTGGTGGTAGATTTGAGGGCCTGGTCTTCAAACACTCTCTCTTCCTCAGACGGCTAAAGGCTGCACTGGAGGCGATGTTGAATCTCCGCATCAATGTCTGCCTTTGTTAAGAGGCTTCCGAGATATGGGAAATGGTCCACGTTGTCCAGGGCCACGCCGTGGATCTTGATGATTGGAGGGCAGTGCTGAGCGGAGGTGACAGGCTGGTGGAGGACCTTTATCTTACGGATGTTAAGCGTAAGGCCCATGCTTTCATATGCCTCAGTGAATGCATTGACTGAATTCTGGAGTGCAGCCTCTGAATGTGCTCAGACGCAGGCGTCATCCGCATACTGCACCCCAACGACAAAGGTTGGGGTGATCTTGGACCTGGCCTGGAGGCGGTGTAGATTAAACAGCTTTCCACTGGTTCTGTAGTTTAGTTCCACTCCAGCGGGGAGCTTGTTGATTGTGAGGTGGAGCATGGCGACCGAGGAAGATTAAGAGGAGGGTTGGAGCGATGATTCAGCCCTGTTTGACCCCGGTCCAGACGTGGATTGGGTCTGTAATGGATCCGATGGTAAGGATCACGGCCTGCATGTCATCGTGAAGCAGGCGAAGGATGTTGACAAACTTTTGGGGGCATCCGAAACGGAGGAGGCCGCTCCATAGACCCTTACGGTTGACAGTGTTAAAGGCTTTTGTAAGATCGAAAAAGGCCATGTATAAGGGCTGGCGCTGCTCCCTGCATTTTTCCTGCAACTGTTGTGCTGTAAAGATCATGTCTGTTGTGCCCCGTCGGGGACGAAATCCGAATTGTGATTGCGGGAGGAGCTCATCGGCCTCGGAGAAGACGATTGAGGAGCACTCTAACGATAACTTTCCCAGTGGCTGATAGGGAGATTCCCCTGTAGTTGCCGCAGTTGGACTTGTCCCCTTTTTTAAAAAAAAATGGTCACAATCACTGCATCTGAGATCTCCCGGCATGCTCTCCTCCCTCCAGATGAGAGAGATGAGGTCATGTATCCACGCCAACAGCGCCTCTCCGTCATAATTTCGTGCCTCAGCAGAGATTCCATCTGCACCTGTACCCTTGTTATTCTTGAGCTGTTTTATGGCTTTGCCTACCTCGTGCAACGTTGGAGTTTCACTGAGTTGGTGGCGGGTTGCATGCTGCGGGATGGAGTAGAGAACACTCGAGTCAAAGGCAGAGTCTCAATTGAGGAGATCTTCAAAGTGCTCCTTCCATCGGGCCCTGACAGCCTCGGTGTCCTTGATGAGTGTTTCCCCTTTCTTGGCCAGGAGTGTGGGGTGGGGCCTTGGGAGTTTGGACCATAGGTGGAAGTCACTTTGGAAGTCACCTTCCTAATGCCTGTCCCCCAACCAAGACTCGGGCCATCTCCCATCACTGGTGCTACTCGATGCCGAGCTTGCGACCAATACTTTGCTGTATCGGGACCAAGTTTCGGGCCGCGCCGGACCTGGATGCCCGTTTTCCGCGCCACAAAGTGCGCCTAAAAAAACCTTCCATATTCTCCGGCTTCCCTGGCGGAGATGGGGCATGGCACAGCATGAGCTGTGGGAGGCGGAGCCAGGTACCCCCCCCCATCTCCGCGACCAAGGACCCGACGCCACCTACCTACCGACCTGTAAATCCAGCCCGAAGTCTTGTGCCGGGCCCGGCCCCCCCCTCTCGCGCTCACGCTCTCTCGCGCTCACGCTCTCTCGCGCTCTCGCGCTCTCGCTCTCTCGCTCTCTCTCGCTCTCTCTCGCTCTCTCTCGCTCTCTCTCGCTCTCGTGCTCTCTCTCGCTCTCTCGTGCTCTCTCGTGCTCTCTCGTGCTCTCTCGTGCTCTCTCGTGCTCTCTCGTGCTCTCTCGTGCTCTCTCGTGCTCTCTCGTGCTCTCTCGTGCTCTCTCGTGCTCTCTCGTGCTCTCTCGTGCTCTCTCGTGCTCTCTCGTGCTCTCTCGTGCTCTCTCGTGCTCTCTCGTGCTCTCTTCGTGCTCTCTTCGTGCTCTCTCTCTCTCTCTCGCTCTCTCGCGCTCGCGCTCTCTCTCGCGCTCTCGCTCTCTCTCTCGCGCGCTCTCTCTCTCTCTCTCTCTCTCTCTCGCGCTCTCGCGCTCACGCTCTCTCGCTCTCTCTCGCTCTCTCTCGCTCTCTCTCGCTCTCTCTCGCTCTCTCTCGCTCTCTCTCGCTCTCTCTCGTGCTCTCTCGTGCTCTCTCGTGCTCTCTCGTGCTCTCTCGTGCTCTCTCGTGCTCTCTCGTGCTCTCTCGTGCTCTCTCGTGCTCTCTCGTGCTCTCTCGTGCTCTCTCGTGCTCTCTCGTGCTCTCTCGTGCTCTCTCGTGCTCTCTCGTGCTCTCTCGTGCTCTCTCGTGCTCTCTCGTGCTCTCTTCGTGCTCTCTTCGTGCTCTCTCTCTCTCTCGCGCTCGCGCTCTCTCTCGCGCTCTCGCTCTCTCTCTCTCTCTCTCTCTCTCTCTCTCTCTCGCGCGCTCTCTCTCTCTCTCTCTCTCTCGCGCGCTCGCTCTCGCTCTCGCTCGCGCTCTCTCGCTCGCGCGCGCTCGCTCTCTCGCACTCACTCTCTCTTTCGCGCTCGCTCTCCCGCGCCCGCTCTCTCCTCTCCCGAGAACGGCGCAGCCCAGACCTGGACGCCCGTTTTCCGTGCCAAAAAGTGCGCCTAAAAAAACTCATTCTCCGGCTCCCTGCAGGTCCTCTGGAGCTGGGCGCGGCGCAGCGTGAGCTGTGGGAGGCGGAGCCAGGCACCCCCCCCCCCCCCATCTCGGCGACCCAGGACCCGACGCCACCTACTTGTAAATCCAGCCCGAAGTCTTGGGCCGGGCCCAGGCTCTCTCTCGCGCGCGCTCGCTCTCTCTCTCTCTCGCGCTCGCTCTCTCTCTCTCGCGCTCGCTCTCTCTCTCTCTCGCGCTCGCTCGCGCTCTCTCTCTCGCGCTCGCGCTCGCGCTCTCTCTCTCTCTCTCGCGCTCGCTCTCTCTCTCTCTCGCGCTCGCTCTCTCTCTCTCTCTCGCGCTCGCTCTCTCTCTCTCTCGCGCTCGCTCTCTCTCTCTCTCTCGCGCTCGCTCTCTCTCTCTCTCGCGCTCGCTCTCTCTCTCTCTCGCGCTCGCTCTCTCTCTCTCTCGCGCTCGCTCTCTCTCTCTCTCTCGCGCTCGCTCTCTCTCTCTCTCTCGCGCTCGCGCTCTCTCTCTCTCTCGCGCTCGCTCTCTCTCTCTCTCGCGCTCGCTCTCTCTCTCTCTCGCGCTCGCTCTCTCTCTCTCGCGCGTCGCTCTCTCTCTCGCGCGCTCGCTCTCTCTCTCTCGCGCGCTCGCTCTCTCTCTCTCTCTCCGCTCGCTCTCTCTCTCTCCTCTCTCTCGCGCGCTCGCTCTCTCTCTCTCGCGCTCGCTCTCTCTCTCTCGCGCTCGCTCTCTCTCTCTCTCTCGCGCTCGCTCTCTCTCTCTCTCGCGCGCTCGCTCTCTCTCTCTCTCGCGCGCTCGCTCTCTCTCTCTCTCGCGCGCTCGCTCTCTCTCTCTCTCGCGCTCGCTCTCTCTCTCTCCGCGCTCGCTCTCTCTCTCTCGCGCTCGCTCTCTCTCTCTCGCGCGCTCGCTCTCTCTCTCTCTCTCTCGCGCTCTCTCTCTCTCTCTCTCGCGCGCTCGCTCTCTCTCTCTCTCGCGCGCTCGCTCTCTCTCTCTCTCGCGCGCGCTCTCTCTCTCTCTCGCGCGCCTCCTTCTCTCTCTCTCTCGCGCGCTCGCTCTCTCTCTCTCGCGCCGCTCTCTCTCTTCTCGCTCGCGCTCGCTCTCTTTCGCGCGCTGCTCTCCCGTGCCCGCTCTCTCCTCTCCCTAGAACGGCGC
>NC_091980.1:156922840-156932211 GCF_044704955.1 Pristiophorus japonicus | reverse complement strand
GAGAGAGAGAAAGAGAGACTGGGGGAGAGAGAGAGATACTGGGGGGGAGCGTGCGGGATAGAGAGCGAGAGAGAGACTGGGGGAGAGAGTGAGAGAGACTGGGGGGGGGGGAGAGAGAGAGAGACTGACTGGGGGGAGAGACTGGTGGGGAGAGAGAGAGAGGGTCGGGGGTGAAGAGAGAGAGAGACTGGGGGGAGAGAGAGAGATACTGGGGGGGAGCGTGCGGGATAGAGAGACTGGGGAGAGAGAGAGAGAGGCTGGTGCAGAGAAAGAGAGAGAGAGAGACTGTGGGGGAGAGAGGGAGAGAGACTGGTGTAGAGAGAGAGAGAGGGACTGGGGTAGAGAGAGCGAGAGAGACTGGCGGGAGAGAGAGAGAGAGAGAGAGAGAGGGTCTGGGGGGGGAGAGAGAGAGAGGGTCTGGGGGGGGAGAGAGAGAGGGTCTGGGTGGAGAGAGAGAGAGAGACTGGGGGGAGAGAACTGGGGGGAGAGAGAGAGATACTGGGGGGGAGCGTGCGGGATAGAGAGCGAGAGAGCAACTGGGGGAGAGAGTGAGAGAGACGGGGGGGGAGAGAGAGAGACTGACTGGGGGGAGTGGACTGGTGGGGAGAGAGAGAGAGGGTCGGGGGTGAAGAGAGAGAGAGACTGGGGGGAGAGAGAGAGATACTGGGGGGGGAGCGTGCGGGATAGAGAGACTGGGGAGAGAGAGAGAGAGAGAGAGAGAGAGAGACTGGGGGGAGAGAGAGAGCGATTGACTGGTGGGGGGAGAGAGATCGAGAGAGACTGGGGGGAGAGAGAGACTGGGGAGGAGAGGGAGAGAGAGAGAGACTGGTCGGGGGGGAGGGAGGGAGAGAGAGAGTGAGAGAGACTGGGAGGTGGGAGAGAGAGGGACTGGGGGGAGAGAGAGAGAGAGAGAGAGAGACTGGGCGGGGGTGCGGGAGAGAGAGCCAGAGTGACTTGGGGGGAGAGAGAGAGAGACTGGTGGAGAGAGAGAGAGAAACTGGGGAGAGAGAGAGAAACTGGGGGAGAGAGAGACTGTGGTGGGGGGAGGGGAGAGAGAGTCAGAGAATCTGGGGCAGAGGGAGAGAGAGAGAGAGAGAGAGAGAGACTTGGGGGAGGGGGGAGAGAGAGAGCGACTGGGAGGAGCGTGTGGGACAGAGAGAGAGAGAGCGAGACTGGGGGGAGAGAGAGAGAAAGAGACTGGTGGGGAGAGAGAGAGAAACTAGGGGAGAGAGAGAGAGAGAGAGAGACTGCGGGGGGGAGGGGAGAGAGAGAGAGACTGGCGAGAAAGAGAGAGAGAGAGTGTAACTGGGGCGGAGAGACTGGTGGGGAGAGGGAGAGAGACTGGGGTAGAGAGAGAGAGAGGGACTGGGGTAGAGAGAGCGAGAGAGACTGGTGAGAGAGCGAGAGAGAGAGAGAGTGGGGGAGAGACTGTTGGGGAGAGAGAGAGAGAGAGGGTCTGGTGGGGGGGGAGAGAGAGAGAGAGAGACTGGGGGAGAGAGAGAGAGAGAGAGACTGGGGGGAGAGAGAGATACTGGGGGGGGAACGTGCGGGATAGAGAGCGAGAGAGAGACTGTGGGAGAGAGTGAGAGAGACTGGGGGGAGAGAGAGAGAGAGACTGACTGGGGGGAGAGACTGGTGGGGAGAGAGAGAGGTTCTGGGGGGGGGAGAGAGAGAGGTTCTGGGAGGGTAGAGAGAGAGAGATTGGGGGTAGAGCGAGACTGGGGGGAGAGAGAGAGATACTGGGGGGGAGCATGCGGGATAGAGAGAGAGAGAGAGACTGGGGAGAGAGAGAGAGAAACTGGGGGAGAGAGAGAGAGAGAGAGAGACTGCGGGGGGGGGGGGGGGAGGGGAGAGAGAGTCAGAGTCTGGGCAGAGGGAGAGAGAGAGAGAGAGAGCGAGACTGGGGGGGGGGAGAGAGAGAGCGACTGGGGGGGAGAGAGAGATTGAGACTTGGGCGGGGGGAGAGAGAGAAAGAGAGACTGGGGGGAGAGAGAGAGATACTGGGGGGAGCGTGCGGGATAGAGAGCGAGAGAGAGACTGGGGGAGAGAGTGAGAGAGACTGGGGGGGGGAGAGAGAGAGAGACTGACTGGGGGAGAGACTGGTGGGAGAGAGAGAGAGGGTCGGGGGTGAAGAGAGAGAGACTGGGGGGAGAGAGAGAGATACTGGGGGGGAGCGTGCGGGATAGAGAGACTGGGGAGAGAGAGAGAGAGGCTGGTGCAGAGAAAGAGAGAGAGAGAGACTGTGGGGGAGAGAGGGAGAGAGACTGGTGTAGAGAGAGAGAGAGGGACTGGGGTAGAGAGAGCGAGAGAGACTGGCGGGAGAGAGAGAGAGAGAGAGAGAGAGAGGGTCTGGGGGGGAGAGAGAGAGAGGGTCTGGGGGGGGAGAGAGAGAGGGTCTGGGTGGAGAGAGAGAGAGAGACTGGGGGGAGAGAGAGAGATACTGGGGGGGAGCGTGCGGGATAGAGAGCGAGAGAGCAACTGGGGGAGAGAGTGAGAGAGACGGGGGGGGGAGAGAGAGAGACTGACTGGGGGGAGTGACTGGTGGGGAGAGAGAGAGAGGGTCGGGGGTGAAGAGAGAGAGAGACTGGGGGGAGAGAGAGAGATACTGGGGGGGGAGCGTGCGGGATAGAGAGACTGGGGAGAGAGAGAGAGAGAGAGAGAGAGAGAGACTGGGGGGAGAGAGAGAGCGATTGACTGGTGGGGGGAGAGAGATCGAGAGAGACTGGGGGGAGAGAGAGACTGGGGAGGAGAGGGAGAGAGAGAGAGACTGGTCGGGGGGAGGGAGGGAGAGAGAGAGTGAGAGAGACTGGGGAGGTGGGAGAGAGAGGGACTGGGGGGAGAGAGAGAGAGAGAGAGAGAGACTGGGGCGGGGGTGCGGGAGAGAGAGCCAGAGTGACTTGGGGGGGAGAGAGAGAGAGACTGGTGGAGAGAGAGAGAGAAACTGGGGGAGAGAGAGAGAAACTGGGGGAGAGAGAGACTGTGGTGGGGGGAGGGGAGAGAGAGTCAGAGAGTCTGGGCAGAGGGAGAGAGAGAGAGAGAGAGAGAGAGACTTGGGGGAGGGGGGGAGAGAGAGAGCGACTGGGAGGAGCGTGTGGGACAGAGAGAGAGAGAGCGAGACTGGGGGGAGAGAGAGAGAAAGAGACTGGTGGGGAGAGAGAGAGAAACTAGGGGAGAGAGAGAGAGAGAGAGAGATTGCGGGGGGGAGGGGAGAGAGAGAGAGACTGGCGAGAAAGAGAGAGAGAGAGTGTAACTGGGGCGGAGAGACTGGTGGGGAGAGAGGGAGAGAGACTGGGGTAGAGAGAGAGAGAGGGACTGGGGTAGAGAGAGCGAGAGAGACTGGTGAGAGAGCGAGAGAGAGAGAGAGTGGGGGGAGAGACTGTTGGGGAGAGAGAGAGAGAGAGGGTCTGGTGGGGGGGGAGAGAGAGAGAGAGAGAGACTGGGGGGAGAGAGAGAGAGAGAGAGACTGGGGGGAGAGAGAGATACTGGGGGGGGAACGTGCGGGATAGAGAGCGAGAGAGAGACTGTGGGAGAGAGTGAGAGAGACTGGGGGGGAGAGAGAGAGAGAGACTGACTGGGGGGAGAGACTGGTGGGGAGAGAGAGAGGTTCTGGGGGGGGGAGAGAGAGAGGTTCTGGGGGGGTAGAGAGAGAGAGATTGGGGGTAGAGAGAGAGAGACTGGGGGGAGAGAGAGAGATACTGGGGGGGAGCGTGCGGGATAGAGAGAGAGAGAGACTGGGGAGAGAGAGAGAGAGACTGGGGGGAGAGAGAGAGAGATTGACGGGTGGGCGGAGAGAGATCGAGAGAGACTGGGGGGAGAGAGATCGAGAGAGACTGGGGAGAGAGAGAGAGAGGCTGGTCAGGGGGTGGGAGAGAGAGAGAGACTGAGGGGGGAGAGAGAGAGAGAGACTGGGGCGGGGGTGCGGGAGAGAGAGAGAGAGAGAGAGAGAGAGAGAGATTGACTGGTGGGGGGATAGAGAGAGAGAGAGATCGAGAGAGACTGAGGGGAGAGAGATCGAGAGAGACTGGGGAGGAGAGGGAGAGAGAGAGAGGCTGGTCGGGGGGTGGGAGAGAGAGAGTGACTGGGGGGGAGAGAGAGAGAGACTGGTGGAGAGAGCGAGGGACTGGGGGAGAGAGAGAGAGAAACTGAGAGAGAGAGAGAGAGAGAGAGACTGCGGGGGGGGGGGAGGGGAGAGAGAGTCAGAGTCTGGGCAGAGGGAGAGAGAGAGAGAGAGCGAGACTGGGGGGGGGGGGAGAGAGAGAGCGACTGGGGGGAGCATGCGGGACAGAGAGCAAGAGAGCGAGACTGGGGGGAGAGAGAGAGAGAGAGAGAGACTGCGGGGGGGAGGGGAGAGAGAGTCAGAGAGTCTGGGCAGAGGGAGCGAGAGAGAGAGAGAGAGAGCGAGACTGGGGGGGGAGAGAGAGAGCGACTGGGGGAGCGTGCGGGACAGAGAGAGAGAGCGAGACTGGGGGGAGAGAGAGAGACTGGTGGGGGGAGAGAGAGAGAGAGAGAGAGAGACTGGGGAGAGAGAGAGACTGGGGGAGAGAGAGAGAGAGAGAGACTGCAGCGGGGAGGGGAGAGAGAGAGAGATTGGCGAGAAAGAGAGAGAGAGTGTAACTGGGGAGAGAAAGAGAGAGAGACACTGGGAAAGAGAGAGAGACACTGGGGGGAGAAAGACAGAGAGACTGTGGGGGAGAGAGAGAGAGAGACTGGGGGAGAGAGAGAGAGACTGGGGGGGAGAGAGAGAGAGGGACTGGGGTAGCGAGAGCGATGGGGAGAGAGAGAGAGAGAGACAGACTGGCGGGAGAGAGAGAGAGAGAGAGAGAGAGAGAGAGAGAGTGACTGGGGGAGAGGACTGGTGGGGAGAGAGAGAGAGGGTCTGGGGGGTGGGGAGGGGCGGAGAGAGAGAGAGAGAGAGAGAGAGACTGGGGGGAGAGAGAGAGAGAGACTGGGGGAGAGAGAGAGATACTGGGGGGGAGCGTGCGGGATAGAGAGAGAGAGACTGTGGGAGAGAGAGAGAGAGAGAGACTGGGGGAGAGAGAGAGAGAGAGAGAGACTGCGGGGGGGAAGGGGAGAGAGAGTCAGAGAGTCTGGGCACAGGGAGAGAGAGAGAGAGAGAGAGAGCGAGACTGGGGGGGTGGGGAGAGAGAGAGCGACTGGGGGGAGCGTGCGGGACAGAGAGAGAGAGACCGAGACTGGGGGAGAGAGAGAGAGAGAGAGACTGGTGGGGGGAGAGATGGAGACTGGGGAGAGAGAGAGAGAGAGACACTGCGGGGGGAGGGGAGAGAGAGTGTAACTGGGGAGGGAGGGAGAGAGAGAGAGAGAGAGAGTGTAACTGGTGAGAGAGAGAGAGAGAGAGAGAGAGAGAGATTGACTGGTGGGGGGATAGATAGATAGAGAGAGAGAGAGAGAGACTGAGGGGAGAGAGATCGAGAGAGACTGGGGAGGAGAGGGAGAGAGAGAGAGGCTGGTCGGGGGGGGAGAGAGAGAGAGACTGGGGGGAGAGAGAGAGAGACTGGGGCGGGGGTGCGGGAGAGAGAGAGAGAGAGAGAGAGAGAGAGAGAGATTGACTGGTGGGGGGATAGAGAGAGAGAGAGAGAGAGAGAGAGAGACTGAGGGGAGAGAGATCGAGAGAGACTCGGGAGGAGAGGGAGAGAGAGAGAGGCTGGTCGGGGGGGGGGGGGAGAGAGAGAGAGACTGGGGGAGAGAGAGAGAGAAACTGGGGAGAGAGAGAGAGAAAGAGACTGCGGGGGGAGGAGGGGAGAGAGAGTCAGAGTCTGGGCAGAGGGAGAGAGAGAGAGAGAGCGAGACTGGGGGGGAAGAGAGAGAGCGTCTGGGGGGAGCGTGCGGTACAGAGAGAGAGAGAGCGAGACTGGGAAGGGAGAGAGAGAGGGAGACTGGGCGTGGGAGAGAGATACTGGGGGGAGAGAGAGAGACTGGTAGAGTGAGAGAGACTGGGGGGGAGAGAGAGAGAGAGAGAGAGAGAGAGACTGTGGCGCAGAGAGAATGAGAGAGAGACTGGGGGAGAGCACGAGAGAGACGGGGGCGGGGAGGGAGAGAGGGAGACTGGGGGGAGAGACTGGTAGAGAGAGAGAGGGACTGGGGGGGAGACTGTGGGGAGAGACTGGTAGAGAGAGAGAGGGGGGACTGGGGGGGAGAGAGAGAAAGACATGGGGAGAGAGAGAGACTGGGGTGAGGGAGACAGAGAGAGAGCGATTGGTGGGGAGAGGGAGAGACTGGGGAGGGAGGGAGACTGTGTGGAGAGAGAGACTGAGTCTGGGGAGAGAGAGAGAGAGACTGGGGGGGGGAGAGAGAGAGAGAGAGAGACTGGGGAGGGAGACAGAGAGAGACACTTGGGGTGGAGAGAGAGAGAGAGAGAGACTGCGGGTGCAAAGAGAGAGAGAGACTGCGGGGAGAGAGAGAGAGACTGCGGAGAGAGAAGAGAGACAGTGCGGGGGGGGGGAGAGGGAGAGAGAGAGACTGGGAGGGAGAGAGAGAGAGGGAGAGACTGGGTGTGGGAGAGAGAGACTGGGGGAGAGAGAGAGAGACTGGTAGAGTGAGAGAGACTGGGGAGAGAGAGAGACTGTGGCGCAGAGAGAATGAGAGAGAGACTGGGGGGAGTGAGCACGAGAGGGGCAGGGGAGAGAGAGAGGGGGAGACTGGGGGGGAGAGACTGGTGGAGAGAGAGAGGGACTGGGAGTGGGGAGAGAGAGAGAGAGAGACTGGGGGAGAGAGAGAGAGACTGGGAGGTGAGAGAGAGAGAGAGAGAGCAAGCGAGAGAGAGACTACATTGGGGGGGCGGAGAGAGAGAGAGAGAGACTGGGGTGGAGGGGAGAGAAAGACTGGGGGGAGAGGGAGAGAGAGAGACTTGGGCGGGGGGAGGGGAGAGAGAGAAAGACTGGGGGGGGGGAGAGACTGGGGGGGGGGAGAGAGAGATTGGGGGAGAGAGAGAGAGAGAGAGACTGGGGGGAGAGAGAGAGCGAGACTGGGGGGAGAGGGAGGGAGAGAGAGAAACTGGGGCGGGGGTGCGAGAGAGAAAGAACGAGAGTGACTGGGGGGGAGAGGGAGCGAGAGAGAGACTGGGGAGGGGAAGAGAGAGAGACTGGGGCGGGGGGGAGAGAGACTGGGGGGTCGAGAGAGAGAGAGACTGGGGTGTAGAGAAAAAGAGAGAGAGACTGGGGGTAGAGAGAGCGAGAGAGACTGGGTGGGGGAGAGAGAGAGAGAGAGAGAGACTGGGGGGAGAGAGAGAGAGACTGGGGGTAGAGAGAGCGAGAGAGACTGGGTGGGGGAGAGAGAGAGAGAGAGAGAGACTGGGGGGAGAGAGAGAGAGACTGGGGGGAGAGAGATCGAGAGAGACTGGGGAGGAGAGGGAGAGGGAGAGAGACTGGTGGGGAGGGGGGTAGAGAGGGAGAGAGAGAGAGAGAGAGGGAGACTGGGGGGGAGAGAGAGAGAGACTGGGGGGGAGAGAGAGAGAGACTCAGGGGGAGAGAGAGAGAGACTGGGGGGGGAGCGAGAGAGAGAGACTGGGGGAGAGAGAGAGAGACTGGGGGAGAGAGAGAGAGACTGGGGGGAAGAGAGATCGAGAGAGACTGGGGAGGAGAGGGAGAGAGAGAGAGACTGGTGGGGAGGGGGGTGGAGAGAGAGAGAGAGAGTGACGGGGGGGAGAGGGAGCGAGAGAGAGACTGGGGGGAGAGAGAGAGAGAGACTGGGGGGAAAGAGAGAGAGAGAGTCTGCGGTAGAGGGGGAGAGAGTGAGAGAAACTGGGGGGTGGGGAGAGAGAGAGACTGAGCGTGAGAGAGAGAGACGGGGGGGAGAGAGAGAGAGACTGGGGGGGGAGAGAGAGAGAGCAAGAGAGTGACTGGGGGGGAGAGAGAGAAAGACTGTGGAGGGGGAAGAGAGAGAAACTGGAGGGGAGAGAGAGAGACTGGGGAGAGAGAGAGAGAGAGAGAGAGAGAGACTGGGGGGAGAGAGAGAGAGAGACGGGGAGAGAGAGGGAGTCTGGGGGAGAGAGAGAGAGACTGGGGAGAGAGAGAGAGAGAGAGAGAGACTGGGCGTGGGGGGAGAGACTGGGGGGAGAGAGAGAGAGAGAGAGACTGGGCGTGGGGGGAGAGACTGGGGGGAGAGAGAGAGAGAGAGAGAGAGACTGAGGAAGAGAGAGAGAGACTGGGGCGGGGAGAGAGAGAGAGAGACTGGGGCGGAGAGAGAGAGAGAGACGGGGGGGAGAGAGAGAGAGAGACTGGGGGGAGAGAGAGAGAGAGACGGGGGGGAGAGAGAGAGAGAGACAGGGGGGGAGAGAGAGAGAGACTGGGGGGAGAGAGAGAGAGTGACTGGGGGGGAGAGAGAGAAAGACTGTGGAGGGGGAAGAGAGAGAAACTGGAGGGGAGAGAGAGAGACTGGGGAGAGAGAGAGAGAGAGAGAGAGAGACTGGGGGGAGAGAGAGAGAGACGGGGAGAGAGAGGGAGTCTGGGGGAGAGAGAGAGAGACTGGGGGGAGAGAGAGAGAGAGAGAGAGACTGGGCGTGGGGGCGGGGGGTGGGGGGGAGAGACTGGGGGGAGAGAGAGAGAGAGAGAGAGAGAGAGAGACTGGGGAAGAGAGAGAGAGACTGGGGCGGGGAGAGAGAGAGAGAGAGAAAGAGAGAGAGAGATTGGGGGGAGAGAGAGAGACTGGGGAGAGAGAGAGAGAGAGAGAGAGACTGGGGGGAGAGAGAGAGAGACGGGGAGAGAGAGGGAGTCTGGGGGAGAGAGAGAGAGACTGGGGAGAGAGAGAGAGAGAGAGACTGGGCGTGGGGGGAGAGACTGGGGGGAGAGAGAGAGAGAGTGACTGGGGGGGAGAGAGAGAAAGACTGTGGAGGGGGAAGAGAGAGAAACTGGAGGGGAGAGAGAGAGACTGGGGAGAGAGAGAGAGACTGGAGGCGGGTAGTGGGGAGAGAGAGAAAGAGAGAGAGTCTGGGAGGGGAGAGAGAGAGAGGGAGAGACTGGGGGATAGAGAGACTGCGGCGGAGAGGGTGAGAGACTAGGTGTGGAGAGACAGACTGGGGCGGGGAGAGAGAGAGACTGTGGGGGAGAGAGAGATGAAGAGACTCGGGTGGAGAGGGACAGAGACTGGGGGGGGAAGTGAGGGAGAGACTGGGGGAGAGAGAGAGAGAGACTGGGGGGGGATAGAGAGAGAGAGAGAGAGAGAAACTGGGGGCGGGGAGAGAGAGGAACTGTGGGGTGGGGGGGAGAGAGAGAGGGAGAGAGATTGGGGGAGAGAGAGAGAGAGAGACTGGGGAGAGAGAAAGAGAGAGAGCTAGAGAGACTCGGGGAGACAGACAGAGAGAGAGCGACTGGGGGAGAGAGAGAGAGAGACTGGGGGGAGAGAGAGAGAAACTGGGG